>NC_072822.1:11737500-12037500 GCF_027744805.1 Dunckerocampus dactyliophorus | reverse complement strand
TAACTGTAAAGATCCAGCCCCTGTTGGCGGTGAGTAGTGTAAGGTTTAAACTATACACCATACAACTATATACCAGATGCACCAAGACGTAAATGGGTTTTTCTTATACCTACTGTTGCAGACTATTATTCTCTGTTTGAGTAATATCATTTAATCAAGCCTCTTTTAACATTCCACTCTACTAAGCAAGTAATAAAACTGTATGATCTGTGCTGATGTAAGATCGACATCGGTATCGTACGATATTCAAGACTGCAATATCAGAATCGGATCGGAAGTGAAAAAGTTGTATGAAGACACCCCCTATTAAATACATCCCTACATTTACATATTTACACTGTTTATTATTATGGGTCATATTAACTTAATGCTGGTACTTGCATGAACTTAAATATTTTAAATTAATTCAACTACATTTTTCTGCATTTATTATAAAAAATATAATGTTGAAGAACAAAATCACTTTGATAACTTCACTTTCCTCCTTGACTGAATTTCTGAGGTCTCCCCCCCACCCACCAGACATGTCTATAGAAGTTTGAAGCTGAAGGCTAACGGATATTTTCATTATCATTATCTTTTCATTTAGAAGTACATTTTGCAATGTACATGCAGTTAGCATCTTGTGATGATTTTATGTTACACATTGAAATAAACGGGCCGCATGGTGAAAATTGGCCGAGTGGTTAGCATGTTGGCCACACAGTCAGGAAGACCTGAGTTCGAATCTCCGCTTGGGCATTTCTGTGTGGAGTTTGCATGTTCTCCCCGTGTGTGCGTGGGTTTTCTCCGGGTACTCCGGTTTCCTCCCACATTCTAAAAACATGCATGTTAGGTTAATTGACGACTGTAAATTGTCCATAATGTCCATGAATGTGAGCGTGGATGACTGTTTGTCTATATGTGCCCTGCGATTCGCTGGCGACCAGTCCAGGGTGTACCCCGCCTCTCGGCCTGGGAAAGGCTCCAGCATGACCCTAGTGAGGATGGCTGGATGGGCATTGAAATAAGGAGACTCTTGAGTACTACACGAGAAAGGTAATGCTATTTTTTAGGCTTTATCATTACATATGTCCAGCTAGTTTAGAATAGTACAAATAAAAAATAACATTTCTTTTGACAGTTGAGCTAAAGGACTTTCATTTGTGCTGTGGTGATCGTTGTACTGCCAAACTGATGGATGTAGTGTCATCAAGGAGAGGTAGTATGGCAGTCACAATCAGACAGATAAAAGGGGCCTCTCCATGTATCATAACTTAAACAGTTATGATAAGTTTATAGTACTGAGCCTTTCTTGTTGCATTTACTTGGCAACTTTAGTTGGATGGGGTTTTTTTTCTTTCCTTAACAGAACATTACAGTTGAAGTCTGCCAAGAAGTAGCTATCTGCTGACTTATTGTATACCTTGGGGAGAAGTAAGAGGACATTTTTATGGAGTTCAGTGTAAGTAACTAGTATACGTATAAGTAACAATCCACAATGAGTACATACAAAGTAACTGTTTCTATACTAGATCTACAGTTAGGTGTCCAAGTAGTCATGTTCTTTTGATGCTGTCAGCATCAACACTGAAGACATGACACTCGGGACACTTGTGTACAATGCAGTGGTTGACTTATTTTGAGGGACAGTCAATTTACACTGTTATACAAGCTGTGTACTGACTGACTGACTCTGCAAAAATCATAATAGGGAAGGATATCTCAACATGCCGTGCTATTCTAACAAACTTAAATAAACCTTTAAAGTTTTTCAAAAGTTGCTCCTTGAACTTGATGGACTGAAAACCAGTGCAACAATGAGTCTCAAGGTTGTATTGTTTACATTTCGGGCTGTCAATAATACTCTAATGTGTTAACGCCCGTGATTAATCTGAAAACTTTAACACATTAAAAAATGTGTTATTACATCACTAAGCTTGGCCACAACGTCACCCCGTAGTCTTCCTGAGCGGAGTGTTTACGTTCCTCGAGTTGAAAGACAGGGCAAATGCAGCCAGCAGCCATGAATGAGGACAAAAACCCAGGTCTGCTTCATGGGAAATTTCAGTTTAAGAAGAAAGTCTGGATAAAATCAAAGCTGTGTGTACATATTGTGATGAGGAATTGTCTTTTCATCCAGGCACGAGTCTGAAGTACCACCTTCGGGCAAAGCGTATCTTTGCTAACGTTAGCAAGGATGCTAACAACGTGGGATCAAAGCCGTGGTCATACACTGGCACCAGGCCCGGACTTAGCAACAAAAAGACAACAATTATGTTAAATAATGCAGTTGCTGAATGATTTGCTAGAGACCCATCAACATAGTTGAAGACGAAAGGCTCCACGACCTCATACAGATAGCCACAGGTGGCCCATGAACTCGAACACCTTCTGTCGTCACAAGAATTCACAAACTGTATGAATAGGCAACAAAGTTGGACCAGCTGGCCAGAGCTACATTTGTTGCACTGAGAGGAGACCACTGGACAGCAGTGAGCAACCATAACTACCTCGAGGTAACAGCACTTCTGATCGATGATAGTTGGCGGCTGCACTCATTTGCCCTTGGTGTAGTGAAATCAGAGGAACGACATTTCCCCGAAGCATGCGCTCGTCAGTTTGTGGGGGATAATAGACAAGGTTACCACTGTGGGGACAGATAGTGCTGGAAATATGGTGGCAGCAGCCAGGAGTCTACCGTACGAGCACTTGCCTTGTGCTGCGCACATGCATTGCTCAGCAAATAAAGACATTGTATTGTCTTTATTTGTATAGCTTTTCAAGTTTTAAAATGCTGGTTTGTTAAATATTTCTTTATTCAAACACCATACACGTACATCTCAAAACAAAATTCAAGCCAGCTGTAGTACTTCAATAGATTAAAGTCTACTTAATTAACTCCAAGGTAAATGTGTGATTAATCATTGTTAATCACAGAGTAGACATGTGATTAACTTGATTACATTTTTTAAATCTGTTGACAGTACTATTTAAAATGTTACTCAATTTCGGTGCTTTTTCCAACTAAGCACCTGCAAAACTGCTATTTTTCACGTACATTTTTGATGTCATGTACAATTTATAGACAGATGTAGATGTTTATTACATTTGACACTTGCTTTATCATACAAAAGGATCATGGTTCCAGCTGTGTTGATACAGAATATTATTTATTCAAATAAAAAACGGTAGAAAAGCTAATTGGCTTTGCTGTGGCTGCAGTTTGATTAACATTTGATTAACTTAATTTATAAACTCATGTCCATTTCAAAATAAATGGCAATAGCTGTGCCATTTAAGTACATGTTACTTCAAAAATCATTTCAATAATGTAGAAAAGTAATTGGATCAACTTAATTTTTAAGCGCAAGAAACTTGAAAAAAGTGATTGAAATGTTCAAATATTATGTCCATGCAAGTTAAAATTCCTGTTGCCTAAACAGAAAAAGATCATTCTTCCAACTCAATTTATTTTGTTTGTTGTTGTCATTACTTAAAAATATTGAACGCAAATCGTTAATTTTTTCCGTTGAGGCAATGTATTATTTTTTTTGCGTGTATGCTCTAACAGATAAATATGATGTACAATATAGAGGAAGGCTTATAAGCCTACATTGTGAAATATATGTGGTGATTATGGTTGCCAAGTGACATCTTCTTGGCAGAGCCGACCGACCCAATTGCTTTCTTCACCACTGCCATCATGATGAATTCTGTGTTTGCCTTTTTCTCTTTGAGTGAATGTTTTTCATACTATTTAACTCGGACATGAATTTAATTCGATGAACGTTTTGAAGTTACACGAATACATGGGAAACTAATTGTTCAATTTCCTTGTGCGGTAAATTGATCTTTCTGCCGCAACCAGGGCCAGGATCGACACCCACGCCCTCTGCTTCATAAGACAGATGCATATACCACTACGCTAACGGAGCTTGACAGAAAAATGATTCCCCTCAATACCGCAATACAAACATTTTGTATAAGCTCCACGCATGGGTGAAAGTGCGTAGGAATATGCACGCTTTTCCGCATTTTTTATATAAATACCAACGTTTGCGGTGATAGATGCGTATGCACATTTCACCTCTGGGGACGGAACCTTCTTGTACGCAGCAACCTTAAAAAAGAGGCCCCGGTCTGCCAGAGAATAAAACAATGTAGCAAGAGGGATCCGAGACAAAGGTAAGTAATGTCATCATAAAAACCTTTCGGTACAAATATGTGGGCAAACAAGTGATGGTCCGAATAGCTCTTATGATTTATAACTTATATGTTATATTAAACTCTCTCCATATTGAGGTAGCTGGAAGCTCAACGTGTGCTTAGACTAGGGGTCACCAACGTGGAGTCCACGGGCACCACGACCACTTGAGGTGTCCGCGAGTCACTCAGTCATTCAGTTTCTCAGTTCACTCTGAATACAAAATACAGCTGGACAAAAAATATTTGTTGATGTTTAAATACAAAATGTGAGTTGTGGATACCAACATGCTGTTAATGCTCTGGTAAAGCAAGCATGTTCCGTTTGCTTGGGTTGAAATAGGCTATAAAAAATAGGAAAATAAATGTTACAACAATGAGTAGCTCTCGGCCATTTGCGTTTTTGCTCTCACAAGAAAAAGGTTGGAGACCTCTGGCATAGACATTAACTCACACTGGTTGTTGTGTTAGCCAACTACTTCAGGCGTGTTCAGCTGCTGTCGCTAAACTACATGAGCCGGTTCCGCTCATAAATAATTAACGCCCATTAGTAATGAACTAAAAAAAAGTATTCCAAAACGGTGCAGATGTGTAAGAAACACACCGATGAGTGAACAGACATCTACCAGTGTGACCATTAATTTGCAGGCTTCAACTAGTGCCACAGCTGTGGCAGCTGAGCGGGCCAGGAAAGAAGGATAGCAGCAGGCAATCGGGGAAAAGTAGGACATGAGGAGGACAGCGGCAAACATGCTGTAGAGACTGCTCGGCAGAAGCAAACATCAAGCAGATCAGATATCTCAGGAATAAATCATTTTTGTGAGGAGCACAACAATCTTTTTGCAATTTTGAAAAGCAGTTTTGACATTTCTTTTTTTCAGTAAATCCTGAGGAGAAAACAGACCTCCGCAATCACTTGCAAGAAGAACACCTGGCTGCCTGCTTGTAAATCTCCATAAACTGACCTGACCCTGATGAGTTCCCTTATTATAAGGCTTTAAAATATTTTTTAGGAAGGCCTGCAAGATCCAATGTCCAGAGAAAGGGTGCAAACTTGCAGGAAATATTTTTTTATACCATGTATAAAATGATTTAATGTATACAATATGTAATATAAGTATAATGTTATCTTCAAACTGTTAAAATATTATACAGATGTACCTCGATTAGTGTCCGCCTCGGTTAACGTGTCCATGTAGAAAATTTATGCCACAATTTGTCCTCGGTTGTAGCATATAAAATGGCGTGCGCCTTGTTGTGTTATTAAGACCCTGCATGACCCTGCACGAGTCCAAACTGTGTTCTTAATGGATTCGATGTTAGCATCGAATAGCCAATCGCAGGGCAGTGACTCATACATGTTATCACAAAACACGTTTTTTTACAATTATAGTTTTACATGCATAAAACATTTCTAAATGCATATAAACGACGAACGGGATAGGGATACATGAACATTCAAGGTTATTTTTACCTTCACTGAAGACCTGACTTTTCCCAAAGATACAATGTTGCAGCGAGATCAACAACCACAACCATCTTCCTGTTTTTCCATGAGTTATTTATTTAATTTGTCAAGAATCACGTCTTGTCAGAAGGTAAAAGTAACCTTTAATGTTCATTTATCGTTCATTCATCATTTATATGTATTTATATGCATTTCAAATTGTTTTTTTGCACGTGAAACTATAATTGTAAAACTATATCGTGTTTTGTGTTACCATTACCATTTTTGGCTTTCTGGAACAGATTAATAGGATTTACATTATTTCTTATGGGAAAAATATATTTGGTTAACATCCATTTCGGTTGGAGTCGGGCCTTCTGAGGAAGAACAAATTAATGACGCTAACCAAGTACATCAAACGCCTCATTTTTTTTGGCATTCATGTTTTTTACTCTTTTTACTTTTTGTCACTACCACGGCATTCTTCCTCCCTACAGCATCCATTACAATTACATGTGTCATGGCAAATTATGCAAATTAAATGATGACATCACATATCCACCCCAAACCATCTTCTTCTATGCCACTTATCCTCATGGTATGCTGGAGCCTATCCCAGCTGACTTCGGGCGAGTGGGTCGCCAGCCAATCACAGGGCACATATAGACAAACAACCATTCACACTCACATTCATACCTATGGACAATTTAGAGTCTCCAATTAACCTAACATGCATGTTTTTGGAATGTGGGAGGAAACCGGAGTACCCGGAGAAAACCCACACACGCACGGGGAGAACATGCAAACTCCACACAGAGATGCCCAACGGAGATTCAAACCCAGACTGTTTGGCCAACACGCTAACCACTAGGCCAACGTGCGGCCCCCAACCCAAACCCACCACCGCAAATAGATTGCAAACCTGAGAGACACACTGTGTAATAAGCAAATTCTAAATGATTGTATGACAAAATCTTTAGGCAGTCCCATTTGCAGGTTTTTAAATCATCAATTTGTCTGTGTATTCATGTGTGCATAACAGAGCTCAGCTTACAGCAGACTTATTTGCACCAATTACACAGGAAGAATATCAAGTCTATGGAGGTGTTTTCTTGTTATAATTCTAAAAGCGTACAAGTGTCTAGAGATGTCAGAATTTGCAACCTATTCACATTGGTTGTGTGTTGTTTTGGCATTGCAGTCTTCAAGATGAATATATTACATTTCAATGCCACATGCTGACAAATAATTTTATGGCAAACTGATTTACAAGTGGCACTCCACGGCAAAAAAGTACCTCTACTGCGTATGTGGCTTGTGCTGGCGGACAGGCCTCTAGAGCGCCACCACACTGTCATCGCACCTACAGTATAACAGCACTTGATAGCGGTCTCAGCAAGGATGCATTTGCAAGTACAAACGCCGCTAAGGCAGGTCCACAGCTTGTTGCAACAATTTTACCGCTTGAGATGAAGTCATCTTTGGGCAAGTTGCTGCTAATGCAGATGAAATCACTAAGGGCGACCAGTTCCTGCAGAGCCCGCAGCTTGAAGTGAATCATTGCCTTATTGTCTGAGCGCATGCAAAATATAAGTGGCTACAACAGAGAAAAGGGGCAGGTTCAAGTAAAATAGATGACAAACACCTGAGGCACTGCCTTATATTTCTAACACAAAACAAAACTCTCCTGCATGCTTACAGCTTATCCACAAAGTGGTCACAGCATTAGGTACACCCACACGCTCTAATAAGATGAATAATTCTGTCTTTTAAATGATAATAATGTGCTTTCAGCTATTAATTTAACAGTATGTTTATTATTGTGGTTGTAGGTGTTGCAGCCAAAAAAAAGTAACCAAAATATTAAATACACTTCATAGGTCTCATTTACACGTATAAACCAGCATGGCTAATTTACTGTACCGGGCTCTCACCCAAAGTCAGCTGGGATAGGCTCCAGCATACCCCTGTGACCCTCGTGAGGGCAAGTAGCATAGAAAATGAATGAATGAATGACTGATTTTGTGCAGTTTAGTGAACATTAAAGTAATACAAATAATTACATATAGTTTTCTTTCAGGCCCGCAATCAATTACTCTGAGCCCAGAAAATATAAATAATGAGGTAAGCTGGCAGCTTAACTGATTTCTCGGAGCAAATCCAATATTTCACCTTGGGGAGAATGAAGGAAACAGCTGAATCAAAATGGATGGGTTAATGACTCCCCTGCTACATTTTAACAAACTAAGTACACTGTGGCGTGTGTTTTGTTTCTGCCAGAAATTGTCAGAATATAATTGTGCATTTGATTTAAATGAACATATGACAGCGTCTGTTCTTTGACTGGCAATCACCTGGGCAGACACCTTTTCACACATAGCTGCTGAAGCCTCTTTGTTAGTGTGTCAAAAAGGTCTACAGTGGAACCTTTAAGTCCAGATTTCTGAAAAAAAAATGCAGTTTTGATTTTTGTGCTTTTATTTTATGAACCCACCACAGAAGGGCACCTGCAATTGCAAATATGAAAAGCATGATGATAATTAATGATAATGACATTGATAATGATGATGATGAATTTAATGGAACTTACTACAATGCAAGAAAGCAGTACACACTAGACGTGCAATGGTACAGGTAACCCACGGTACGATCCAAACCTCAGTATTTAGGCTACGGTTTAGGCGTTTTTTCATACAACTTTTTTCTCCTAGAATTCTTTCTTCATTATTATTATTAAAATAATTTTTAAATGATCATTACAAAGAACTCGCTGCGAGCCAAAAATGGCCCCTGGGACGCACTTTAGATACCCCTGGTTTCCAGTGTTTATTTTTAGGAAGGTTCAAGTGCAACAGTAAGCGTTTGAATAGGGTGATGATTATTTAATTTTTCGCAAAGTTCCTTACCTGAAGTGCATCGTTAACAGCTGTAGCATGCAGCGCACTGCTTTCATCTTATACACACATTTTTGTCATGTCATACACCCATTTACGGAGGTGAAGTGTTCAAAAATAGGTGCACCGCACCTCGACTTTGGGGCCAGGAGGTGGTTTGGCAGGCATGTAGCTGGGCAGATCCGCTGGGTCTAATTCGCTTCGTGCATCACCCCCACAGATGTTGTCACAGATACTCTTCAATACATACTCTGTCCTACAGTCTGGCGCCGAATGCCTCGTCTTTTCGTGCGCTTTTAGGCAGACTGTCCCTCACTTGAAATATATACAGTGTGGGAAATGGGACGTCACATCGTGGGGGGGGCTCTTCGTCAGCCTGGACAGGCATGTGCACAAAATGTACCGCAAACCCATGGTCCATAAGGGCGGATTGTCCCCGTGCAGGGCGGCCTGAACGGTACACAGTTAAACTGTTACGTCGTTACATCCCTAGCACACATGTCTCTGGCTGCTTAGTAATGGTAAATTCTGTAAATATAAAGTGTGATGGATCTGAGAAGTGCCTACTTGGCACAAGAAGTAACCATTCATGTACATGTTCGTCACTGTTAAAGTTAATTATATTTATCATACTGACCCAAAAAATATAAGACACTCCCTATTTTTATTTTTTGTAAACAGGTTTTATACAAACCAAGTTTTCTTTAACAGTAAAATAACAATAAGTAGATTGCAATAAAAAGGATGTCATATTTCTTACCTGTTTGACATTTGTTTGATGACTGCTTCATTAATCACCATCATCTTAAAATTAGCATCATAACTTCTCCTCACACTCAAGTGGTCACTGGTGTGTGTGTGTGTGTGTGTGTGTGTGTGTGTGTGTGTGACAAGAAGAAAAGCTGAGTCGCTTGGGGGGAAGTTGTTTGACTGCGCATGTTGGTTTGCATGAATAAATCTCTAGACCCCAAATATAAAATGGTGTCCTTTTCAGACTGTATTCAAGGGACAAAATAATCGGTTCAATACATCCGACTGTTTTTCTGTTTTAAAGTAGAAAGAATTCACTTCTTTTTACACTTGACACACTAACAGTTAAAAATGTTAACCACTAATTCCAAAATAATCAATCCATACACTCATATAGCAATTCTAATCATCTTTCCTTCCTTTATTTTGTCATGCAAACATTTTAATGCAAAACCAAGTGATGCACTGCTGATTCCAAGCTAAGGGGATTATGCAAAAAAGCGGCCCTTTGTGGTACCTCCCTACAAAACGAGAAACAACCGAGAAAAAATATGCTGTCTTTAGTGTTTATAGATTGCTTTTGCCAAAAAAACAGGGGTAGAAAAGTAAGAGAACATCCCTCTGGTAATGTCTTGTCAGAAGAGGATGAAAGCAAACCATTGAATGTGCAGTTTGTAGGTACTCTACAGTGAAGTGGGCAGGCATCTCTCTCCTGTCCAACAGCGTCAACCCATGTGGCTTTGTTTACATGTAGAATCTGCATTAATTAGTGACACCATGACAGTAATAACCGTCAAGCGTTAATGAAATTATTAGATATATCTTGCCTGCAGAGCCCAAGCTGTTTAATTAGTAAAGATGAAATCCAAATAGAAGCAAAATCAATATAATGTGGTGTTGATCTCTGGATTATCTCACAAGCATACAACCCTCATATGCCACAAGACAGACCAGAAACATAAGCACTAAATAAGAAACAGGCTGACCTTGCTGGCTCTTGGTCCATTCCATGAATTTATACTATACAGACAAAACCACTTGGGCACACAAAATGAATTAATCAACCAAAAATTGGGCCCTTTGGCTCTGCCCAATAATATTTTTAGGACATTTTTTTTCTATTTTTATTATTATTATATCTATTACTTTTTTTCCTATCAGGATTCAGTTAGAGTCCAAGAGCAGTTACCTGAGGAGATGGAGGCCAAGCGGAAAGCATCCTGGTGTCGGCCGGGTGGTACTGGTTCATATGGGGATGAGTCATCCATGTCTCCACCTGAAAGGACAGAACAAGCCACATCAACTACACCATTGAAGCTTGTACAATCTTGAACAATCAGACAACTTCATACAGTAAACCGCAGTCTTTGAAAGTGCGTCTCCTTGAATTTCCTCTTATTAGTTATGTGTTAGTATGAATCCATCTGACCGAGAGGTTAGTACATTTCCCATTTTAAAAAATGCTCTTCATCTTCATGTACTTTCCTTTTAAAATGTATTTGGACCTTGTGGGGTTTGATGTAGTGCTGCCACATAAGCAGCAGCACATTTCCTTTGCTTTCTTTGCTTATAACCGAGATGCTGTTTAGAAGAACAAAACACAAAAAAAAGAATTCAAAGAATCAAATTAGCACTCCTTCTGTGTGCTTCTGTGTTGTCCCTAATCCCGCATTTAACAGTCACAGCCATTCGATGTGAATGAGACTCACCCACCAGCCAACGATGGTTTTGCATTAGAATCCCAGTTGAAAAATTAAAGCTGTGAGCAGTGATGAACTTGCACCCCCACACACAGGACATAGGACTTTTATGCATGTACTATATAAAGAGTGTGAAGCAAAACACAGCACCCAGAGCGAAGGTACTACGCAAATACATTTCTGCCTGTATAGGGCGCCACTAAAACGCTTCATAATTTAACATCACCCATTTGTCTAATATACTGTACCTTGTCTAAATTTCAATGCAATCCGATAAGTGTCCTTGGAGAAGAAGGTTAATGCATCACACTTGTGTTGCTGTAAATAATGTATGTTCCTCAGGATAGTTGAATGAAAGGCGGACAGAAAGAGACGTTTCAGTTTCAGTTTGGTCGCACCAGTATTAGGGATTTTTAGTCGGGTTTATTGTGCCTGTTGTGAAATAATTCAACCCTGCATTAAAAGCCTGTTGTTCCAATGATGAAGTCTGGCGCTGTGTCTCACCCAACATTACAGTAACATTACTGACGCCTAGTGACCAGTGTAGAGTACTGCACATCATCATCTTTGAATGCGTCTTCTGAATGCTTTATATTTGTATTGTAGTTCATTTAGCCATATTTATGCTTGAAAATGCCTAATTTAGGCCAAAAAAATGTAACATTTGCTTAAATATGCTTATGTTTTGACTAATAATTGGCCGTATTCAACCACAAATCAGCAAGAATTGATTAATTAATGTATTTTTGAAAAGCCATGGTAGAGTGAAGCTGCAAAATTCAAAGCATGTAGTGGCGAAGGACGACAATGTGGCAATGTGACAAATGGAAGAAAGTGTTCTATAGATCTCATCGGGGCGGGTCTTCATCACACACAAGAATTTTTGGTCAAAATCTGACGTTGTGGAGCCAAGTTATAAGAGATTTGTGTTTTAGAATCAATCATTCCACTTTGCCGGCATTCAACAATAGTAGACTTCCTGTTTGTTCGTATCTGTTCCATTGTTCCATTGTATTTTTTATAGACATTCCAACTGCCGCTGGAAGCCATTTGTTTTGAACTCTCCATGGCGTGCGACCAAGTGGGTTTTTGAGAAAGCGATAATGTTCTTCTTTATTTTACAGCAAAGAATTTGGTGGTTGAATATTTTAAAGTTTAAATACTTGTAAATAAACGTGTTTGCACCAGATGCAGTGCCTGCACAACTAATTAGCAGAACCAATTAGTAGATACCGAATATTTTTGTTTTCCAGCCTGTCTCCTGCGAGAACGCCTAATCAGTAAGCAGAAATGAAGACGATGATAGAATCAGCCATGTGTTGATATTTCACTAAAATGTGTCTTGTAAAAGTTGAATTTGACCATTAAAAACTGATGAAACAAAACTAAATACAGAGACACACACTGGCATGCTGTCAAATGGAATGAGAAAAAAACCACGGGGAATTTTCAATCATGTGTCCAGAGGGGAAAGAAAACACATCTTGGACTTGTGTACATCTGTAAAGTCATTGCTTTATGTGCAGCTCTCTCACCCCGTTTTCCATCAATATTGACAATCATAACAAGATAGAGAAGCTCTCTGAACACATGGAGCTACTGGCAGCAGAGCGCAGTGTGTGTGTGTGTGTGTGTGTGTGTGTGTGTGTGTGTGTGTGTAAATGTGTGTGTAAGTGTGTGTGAGGGAAGAAATGGAAGAAAATGTAATCCTCTAATCCGCAAAGTTTTGAGTGTATGCACTTTTCTTGTTTTCTCTCTTTTGTTTGCACATGGTGATCAAATTATATATCTGAGTGTAGTTGTGAATGTTGGCAGTGTGTGTCTGCCTGCTTGAGACTGGGGCCGGGGCGGCATCCCACAGTGTCTTTTAATTACACTTGCATTCTGAAGTTGTGCTGCTTTTCAAGGACTTCAAAACTACCACTTACTCTGTAAACATCTTTAAGCATCATTCCATGTCTATTTCTTTCCAGCAGTGGACACAGCTATTAAAGTAAAGAGGTAAATGATCCCCTGTGTACGCCGCAGTTCTTCTTCCAGCACATCCAAAACACACTGTACTGTAGCCAGCAATGCGAAATAAAAGCTCAATATCCTTTTAAAAACAACAAAAAAACAGTCTCCCCGATGTTCATGCTGCACTCGAAATCGTCATTGCTGCAGTCAGTAATGAGAATGTGCAAATTCAGTCTTAATTGTCAAGAGCCTATGATGTACTGTGATGACGTGTTTCCATGGGAATTTTGTAAGAATTCCTATATCACATCCAAATTGGACTATTTCCCAGCTACAGTACATAAGCCTGAGCAAATAGTTATTTTGTAGAAGCTTCTACTCATGAACCTCTGCCCACAAAAGGGGAACATCTGTCAAAACATGCACCCCGACTGTGCTGCCTGTGCTATTATTTTTCGGAAAAACACACCACATGGTAGCGCTGTCATTAAAGTCAGTCAGACTGACTTGAAATGTTCCACACATTCAGTAGGGCTCAATGCGCTCAACATAACACCCACTATAACTTTAGGGTGTTTATCCGAATCGCCACAAAATTTGGCGCACATCTTTAAGGACCGGCAATCACAAAGTCTGTAAAATTAGATTGAAATTGATCGAAACATTGGTTGAAAAACATGGCCGCCATCAAATAAAATGTCTTTGCGGAGGCACGTGCGGCACATTTGTTTCACGATTGTAAATTGTTTGGGATATCTATATTACATGTATGCTAGCATGTCTTCCGGAGCATTTTGAGCACAACCCAAAGCGGTGCCACAAGTGTGATTTACATGTGAAAAAATTAATGAGACTGAATCTCCCTCAGGATGAATAAAGTATCTGTTTAGTTTGCCATAATTTCAAAGTGGATTGGGAAACACAGTAAAACCTCTGAGGCTGAGCGAGAGAGAGAGAGAGAGGGGGGGAGAGAGAGAGAGAGAGAGAGAGAGAGAGTAGAGTGACTTTGGAATGCTTATCCTGTGTTTTTACGCTTGTGTGACAATTAATAATATGAAAAACTGAAACGTTAAAGCACATCTGTCATTAAACCATCCATTATGGTCTTGTTACTTGTTATTAAAGTAAGAACATAAAGAGTAGTTCACTTATTTTTACACTTGTATGACAGTTAAAGTTGCTGTCTGCTTTGGTTAGGTACTGCATGGGGGCGCTAACTTTCGAATGTACTGCTCGCATTATATCCCTCCCTCGTCATGCTCCGACACCCACATTACACACACACTTGCAGGTGCACGTTGTCACGCTCAGTAGTGACACTAGCTAGTTGCTGCAGGGGAACAGCTTGGTGGTTTCTCTGCTTGTTTTGTTTCGTCTTCCCTTCTCGTTTGTGTTTCTCCTTTTCAGGTGAACTTAATTGAAGGGAGGAGCTACCTGAACAGCCACAGGTGTTTCTGAGCTGGACACTCCTTTTAGTCACTCCCGTGGCAGCAGGAAGGCGTCAGTCGAATACACCTGGTGACACACGCCACACGAGATTCTCCTTCGGCTTCCAAAGAACGGCTGTTGCTTATGCATTTTTATGCCTGGTGCGGTATACTCCGGCTCCTTCTTTTTGTGCCTCCCTGCCTGTTCGGCAGCTTCCTCCAGTTGGACATTCTTAGTTGACCTTCTGATCCCTTTTACTTTATTGTCCTTTTTTCGTGGTGCCTTTCTGTTGCAACATTTGCACCATAGCTTTCAGTTGTTGTATTTTAAAGACCATTTTACTTCACTCGCTCCTGCTGGTCTGGATTTTTGGGACCCTACCCACTCTGTGGCATGACATACAGATGTTCATGTACTGTATGTAAGACTGCTATGAGCGAGTCATTTTTCAGAGTGGCAATTTTGAGACAAATATAGACATTTATTTGTTCAATCAATTAAAACAAGTGTAATATGGAGGCAGACACACAGTCCCAACAAGTCCCAATGACAAGTTGACTCTGGAACAGATTATTTTGATTTTCCTTGGGAAAAACTGCTTTCACAATCTGAACATGAACAGTTCGCCCTTATGACTGCATTTTTCAACAAAACAGTGCAGTCGTCCCTTCCTACATCGCAGTTCAAACATCACTCCCTCACTCTATCGCAGTTTTCCAAACATTAATTGATTAACAAATGATTGCTGTTTTGTGGTTGGCCTATTATTAGTCAGACAATATGCATATTTAAGCAAATTGTACAGATTTTTCGCCCAAATTAAGCATTTTCAAACATAAAATGGCCAAATGAACTCAAATCCAAATACAGCATAAGCCATTAAGACCACCAACTTGTGAATGTAGTATTCTACATTGGTCGCTAGGTGTCAGTAACTGTTTGGCGAGACCACCACCGAAGCACCAGACTTGAACAACAGGCTTTTGTTGCAGGTTTAAATGATCTCACAGCAGGCACAATAATAATAACATAACAACAACAAGAACACGGGTCACTGTGTTACTGTTGCGGCCGCAGACCACAACATGGTAAAACTCAACTCTGAACTCCCAACGTCACTTCCTGTCCGCACCAATTCTGCTCCCAAGGTAAACTTAAATTTCTTATTTTCTCTGATTATATCTACTGTATTGGGTAATACGAATATAAAGGTGACTATATGGGTGTTATTTCATGTCTAGATGGCTCTAATAATGTTAAAAAATGTACTTTGAAGATCGCAAACAGGTTTTCTATACTATATGAATATACTACAAAAGTACTAAATAAGTATTAAGTAAAATAAGTATTACATTTATAAAAAAGGAATCCTACTTTGCCGAAATTCACTTTTCCCAGTCGGGTCTGGAACCAATTAACCGTGATAAACGAGTGATTAAAGTATATTTTAAAATAAAATAAAAAATGATCATAAAAACGTTTCCAGTAACCCCAAAAATGAACATTTTCTACTAATTACAGCACATGAATTTTCACAAAAATCCCACTAAATTCTCATGTAAACTGGGTAAATACGGTCATCACCCTGACGCCAACAGCCTTCAGAAAAGGCTTGAAACGCATGTTTATTACAAGTACTACAGATTGAATGAATGATACGAGTCACGTGGATCCTTAGGCTGTGTGCTTAAATATCACTGCTCTTAAATAACGCAGCCAATCAAGTATCATTATCATCAAGCAATAGAAAAAGTCTTCCCAGCTGTTTTGTGATATGATGTTTTTAGCTGCGGGGCAACGATTTATTGCTGTAATTAGACTTCCATTTGCCTTCATTTTGTCTGACAGTACAGAGCATGACAGACCATCAGGCCTTTGCTGAGTCGCAGCATCAGTCATCCCTTTGCATGCATTATCAATGAAGCTCAACTCCCGAGGTGATGGAGATTGTCCTTTTGATTTTCCGTGGCATTCTTGGCAACCTCTTAATGGCTGCAAGCAAAGTCAATTTTAATAACTGTCATTCACAGGTGCCTTATTGTGCTCCTGGTTGATTGATTTCACATTCTTTGTTTTTCTGCAGGCAAATGTTGGGGAAAAGTCACAGCTTTCCTGAATCGTAAAAACAGCAACATAATAGACAGCTGGCCTGTGTTACAAAGATTTCAACAGAAACAAAAAAAAGTGACAAAGTTTTGCTGTCAGAGCTCCAAAAAGCTTGCAAATGAGCTGTCAGAGATCTGGCAAGTCAAATTGCTTTTGAGGAGGAAATGCTTCAATATGTCAAATTCATTACATTAGCATGAGGGGCAAACATGAAGTCAACTGGCAGCGCACGTGCATCTTTCTTTGAATTCAGCTCCCTGGAACGCATCTCGGAGCATAAATTCAGTTTACAGCTCCGCTTTTGAAGTGATATTGACATTTTAAACTCAATTTCAAACCTGACAAATAGAATATTGGATTATCCCGTGGTAATATTTCAAGTCCCATATGGCGGCTGTGGTGTGGCGTGCAGGCGGGCAACCTGAGAAAAAAAGCGGTTTCCCCTCACATTTCCTTCGGCGATATGTAATGGTAATATGGATAGTTACACACTCACTTAACTGAAATCATCATTTTTATATATGTCTGGCACTGGGATATTGAAAACTGGTTTTCTTTTGATAAACTTTCAGTAAAAAGAAATCCTTTTATGATGTCGCTTTAGGTTATACGGATCATTAAAAGCAGCGCTGCAGCCTCATCGCATCAACCTTCCAATTTACATTTTAGATCAAAACTAGAGGCGAATTTGGGTCGCTATACAATTAATACAGCTTAAACGTTGCTATCAAAGGACTTAAATATTTCATGTGAAACATGATTAGTGCTTCTTTATGGATGTGTCGCATACCCGGTGGAAGACGAGCCAAATAATTAATTAGGCTGAAAAAGTATTTACCAAATAATTTAACCCCTGCGCGCGCAGAGTGGGGAGGACTCTGCTGACAACAATTTCAATTAAGGATGCTGAGCGAGTGGCAGTCACTAACACACACAGCGAGCCGTGCTGTGATGATAGCCTCCGGGCCTGGAAGTTGACTAGTGAAATGCACTTTCATTTAGCGGCGCTGTGAGGAGTCAGTCTTAATACTCCCATCATGGCCGTATTCACCGTCCAAAAGAAGGCACGGCCTGTCAATCACTCACTGCCCCTTCCAACCTCTAGTACAGAGAAGAGTCGCTCTTCTAGAAAAATCCGTACCGCGCTATCCTGCCCAGTTCACCTTAGCAATCAAAAGGGGGCAGCTTTGGTCCTCACATTTAGGGACGAGAGCTTTGAAAGACCTTATTGATCACATCCAAAAGCTATCGACACGTTCTTTCTTATGATGATGAAGTAGCCAGATCTGTCAGCCGGGCTGGGGGGCGCGTAGACGGGAGGATATATGCATGCAGGAAGCTGCCTCCCCCCCCAAACCCCCCAACATGTCGGGCAGCCTGGAAAAATGCTCTGCTTATGACAGTGGATGGCTAAGGTAATGGCCGGTGACTGCTACCATTGCTCATAGTAATGATAGTTTCACCCAGGAATACTATGTACCTTTGTAACCCCCCTCCCGCTGTCCCCTCACTCTTTTCTCTTCCTTAAATGTTCTCCCTCCCTCATTATCTCTCTCCTGCTTTGTCCATTGCTCCACTCGCAGTCCATCGCAGCAGCATCCTTATGAACCGTCTATTTCAGGCAGTGCGGGATATTAACATGATATCGCGCGTCATAAGCAACTTGTGATATTAACATGATGTAATGGCCTACTCAGAGGATGACCTTGCACAGCTGACATTTAAGAAAAGGGAGAAAATAAATCATTCCCCCAAAAATGTCCGCATTAGTTGTCTCAGCGAGAGACAACGCGTGTACCCTTGCATGCCTCGTCCTCGTGTCAGTATTTTGGACCAGAAGAATGACATTTTTGGCTTGTCACATGTGGCTATGTTTATATCAAAACATCTCAAAAAGTTGTGAATACATTTTAATGTTTGATGGTGTACTTTTCCTCGTGCCCAAAGTCAGCTGGGATAGGCTCCAGCTTCCCTCTGAACATGGAGTGCAGTGGTTCACTCAGCTGACTTACACGCAGAAACGTGTCAACAGTTGTTTGTATATACGCATGTGCCCGGTGACTGATGAGCGACCAGTCCAGGCTGTACCCTGCCTCTCATCCAAAGTCAGCTGGGATAGGCTCCATCTCACCCACGACACTGAATAGGGTAAGCAGTGTCGAAAATTAAAAATATGAATCCATATTATTTTTGTAGAATTGCTGCAGCTCTAAAAGTAGTGAACAGATTTCTAGAAAATATGCAGCTTCATGATTCATTCATCTGCTTTAATATACTTCAATTAATGTTGTTTGTATGTGATCAATTCAATGAAGTACAGTTTTCATTTTGAGATTTTAAATCTAAGAAGCACGGTGGGCGAGTGGTTGGCACATCTGCCTCGCAGACAGGTGGTTCTGGAATCAAATCTTGACTCGGACCGAGTTTGCATGTTCTCCTTGCGGTTGCTTTAAGTTTAAATAGGGTACTTCAGTGTGTTCGGAAAAACATGCATGTTGGGTTAATTGGACACTTTAAATTGACTGGTGGCCAGTCCACAGGCACGGTCAGGTGGGATAGGCTCCAGCTGCACAACCCTGAACACGCTAAGTAGTAGCGTAGCAAATGAATTAAGGGAGAATTTGGAGTGCTGCTTTAATATGTCTAAATGATGAGTTGGTTTTGGTTATTATTTGCATAATTTGCATGACACTTTGGTTTGCTATGTCCAACAGACCAACTGATTAATGAATTCATCCACAATTTGAATCCAAATTAAGAAGGTTTAGCCTTGTAGAGGTCCGTGCTCTCCTCAGTGTCATTCAGTTAATGAATGTTTAAAAAAGAAAATCATTTCAATGGCAAAAATTCAGGGTTGTCTGTGTAGCACGCTGCGTTTAAGTTACGGTTCTGGAAAAAAGATCCTAATATCCTTAAAGTTTTGCACAAAATGTCTTACTAAATTATTAGTGGGAGGTGAACGTCTGTCTTCTCCTCCTCTTTGCAGAGGAAGCTTGCTCAGCTAATTAAAGCACTCTCAAAGGTCCTCATGAAAGCTCTTCCATTCCAGGGAAGTTGAGGAAATAATGTATGTTGGAGGTGTGCAAGGGATCGTTTGAATGTTCTATTCCACTGCAATTCCTGCAAGGCCACATGCACACGAGGCCCAGGGCACTAATGAAAGGGAACTGCAGTCGACTCCCAATAGGTGTTCCAGTCACTGCATCATTTTTTAATAATTACTTCTCAGTGATTCCCATACATTCATTTCAAATTCATTAAATTTGGACCGCCATAGATCTGACACTCCCTGTTTGCCCTCACTCATCAACACATTATAATGGGACTGCCTGTGTAACGCTTCTTATTAACACCACTGGTCTGCCAGAGAACAAGAAGATGTAGCAAGAAAGATCAGTGTTGCCAATTTAGCAACATTGTCGCTATATGTAGCGACTAGCGACAAATCTAAAATGGAAAGGCTCTCAAAAGTGTGAGAGGTCTCCTGGGATGGAAAGGTATAGATGTTCAAGTTAAAGAACACCACGGTTTGTCTTCTATTTGGTGGATTTTTTAAGCTGTGGCAGTGATGGAGAAAGTTGTGTACGTTTCACTTTTGCGTCTCATAGCACATGACTGTGGTGCATTCAAGGACCGCTGAACAAAGTGCAAGATCTTGAGGCGTTACGAAAAACATTATCAGTGAAGCAAAGACATAAACATGTAAAAATTGTGGACATGACAGCAGGTGTTGCTCTTCTCAACGAGCAGGGGGTGCTGCTGTGTGCCCCTCCATTATCTCAAAAGACTCACACACAGCTCCGTCTTGTTTGAGACATTTAAAAAAATGACAAAAATAAGTGACAGGAGAAAGATGATTTGTGGTTCTAAACAAATGTACTGTGCCTTTTCATGGGGTTTTTATTGCTCACTTTTTCTCCCACAATTTTATTCCTCTCTCCTATGATGTCCATTATAATTACACCCAAATGCATCATGGCCATTTATGCAAATCAGACGATTTCTTCAACCACCACTGCCACTAATACATTATAGTCCTGTGGGAAATGCTTCTGTTATAGAGTCAAAGCAAGAAACGCTCACTTCCCGGAGAGAACTGCTGCATTGACATGTTATATGCAGCTGCCATTTCCTGCTGGAACACATTGTTAATAGGTCGCCATTAGCACCACTGCTGGTGGCTTAAACACTCACATTATAACACCTGTTATTTGAGGGGTTTTCAGCTTTAAAATATGGCCTAAAGGCAGTAGGCAGCTACTGTGCAGAGAGAGCCACACTGCACATCACATCACAAATTCATCCAGTTGTTCATAATTCACACAGTCATTCAAATTCATTCACACTGGTTGGAGAAAAACAGAAAATGTTTTAATTCAGGGATGGTGCATTATGGATTCAGACACATCCAAAGCAGATAATTAGTGATGTTGACCAGTCAACCAAATAACAGCTTAGTTTGCAACACCAAAACTTTATGAAAATCCAGTTTTTCTGAGGGAAAAAAGCAAAAGAAAACAACAAGCACTGTTTTGCCTACGTGTGTATACTGTACTTGTATAAGCAAGCTGTGTGTCACGACCATCTCATTAGCAGCTCATCTTTTTTAAAGGACTTTATTGACTTCACAAATTTATAGGACCTTGTGTGCCATTACCTACATAATTTACTGCATCATCTTGCAACTTTAGGGCTTTTTTAAGGGCCTTGTGATTTGTTTTAATACGGGATTACTATTATTATTATATTATATTATATAAGGATTGTGTGTTCACTCTACCAGTTAACAGCTCTACTGATATTCCGTTAACAGTGGACAAATTACCACTACAGCTTATAGGAAAAGCGTGGAGGATATTTAATGTCTAAATAAGGAAATTCAAATTCTTTATTCTGGTACAGGAGGTGTTAGCGTGCACGGTCTTGGGAGCAACTAATGGTGAGCGGCAGTGATCTTTTTTCGGCAGGGCTTGATAGGGCAAGGAACCATATTTGGTAGCATCACTTTGAGTCACGACATGCCTCTGTTTTTTTCATAAGAAAAACTTCTGAAGACAGTCTAAGACAAAAATAAGACTCGCACTCGTGTGTGTTGTCTTATAAATGTGTTCCCTAGAGGAGCAAAGTGAGTGGCGGACAGGAAGTGACATCGGGGGTTCAGAGTTGAGTTTCAGCTTGCTGCAGGTTATGGCCACCACAGCAGCCTGTGTTTTTATTAGGGGTTTTTATTCGGGATTATTGTTCTTGTTGTGAGATACTTCGAACCTGCAATAAAAGCCTGTTGTTCCAGTGATCAAGTATGGTGTCTCACCGAAAATTACACAGTAACATTACTGACACATAGCGACTAGTGCAGATTGCTATGTCAACGTCTTTTAATGCATCATTTCAATTTTTTATATTAACCATTGTTATTCTTGAAAATGCTTAATTTAGGCAAAAAATTAGCACCATTTGCTTAAATATGCATATGTTTTGACTAATAATAGGCTGTATTCAACCGTGAAACAGCATGATTAAGTAATGAATTAATATATTTTCAAAAAACAGTGATAGAGTGACGCCGCAAAATTTGAATTGCAAGGGAGTGGCAAGGGATGACTTTAACGGAGTCGTCCAAAACTATGCTAAGATACATGATATTTTATATTTTGTTTTTGTTTCGTTTCTCATCATGTTATGAAAAAGTCACCTTAAATTCAGGGTAATCTTAGGGTATTGTTGTGTTGTGTTGTGTCATGTTATCCATCCACACATTTTCTATGCCGCTTATCCTCACTAGGGTCGCGGGGGTACACTGGAGCCTAGCCCAGCTGACATTGGCCAAACGGCGGGGTACACCCTGGACTGGTCGTGTCATGTTATATTATACATTTTTAAAAGTTACTAAAGTAACAACATTAAAGGAAAATCTTCTATCTTATTCAAAATACAAATAGACTGGACTGGAAAAGTGGATTTAAAATAGTACACACAATGGTACAGTAAAATCATCTTATATAACTGGAGAGTGACAGGGGTCTTTGATAAGGGAGCTTTCTTAGGGGTTATTGTCACTATTTAGTTTGTGAGAGTCTTTATCTTCCTGTCATTTGGCCTTTAAAATCTCGACGAAAGCGCAAAAAAAAAAAAACTAGGGACGCAGACGTTTATCAAGGTCATACTGAATGTCTGTCTGGCAGTGAACTGATCTACAAGGTACTTTCATGGTGCTTTAGATGGGATGGCAAAGTCACACTTTGTTCTAGAGAATAAAGATGTTCATGGTGAGGTTACTGTCTCATTTCAAAGATAATCTTCTCTTCTGTAAGAACAAATCAGCCACGCTATTTAAGTGATCCTCATTTTAGCACCACTTGCCATTCAAAAGGCTTACTTGCAAGAAACTCTTTTTGTTTAAAGAGTACATTTACTAAAGAAATTCTGTCCACCTTTTTCCTCCAATAATTTCCATGTCTGACACTAAAGCTACAGTATGTCCTTGAATTACACCATGTCTGTGAGCAAAATGCTCATTTATTCTCATAGCCAAGTTTAGACAGAAGAAAAAAGTCCGATCAGATCGAAGACACTGGATTAAAAAAGGACCAATAAAGTATTCTTCAATTATTCATTTCTTTTTCCAATTTTTTTTTTTCCAATCTAAGAATTATGTGAAAAGACAGACACCATTTTTTGCCTCACTGCTTTCTTTACAATTATGGTAAAATATACCAAAGAATTCTTAATATATACAGCCAAACCTCGGTCTTCGATTAGACATTTTCAACAGAATGTTGCCGTGGTTCTTGTACGTTATTGTAGCACGTAACTAACAAGTTAGTTTGCCCTGTACTGTATCATTCCGCGAAAACACTGTTACATTAATAAAATAACTCATCATACATTACAAAGATGGCGTTTATCATATATTTGGGTGTATGGCACAGATTATTTGGATTTACATTATTTCCAATGTGAAAAAATTGCTTCGGTTTTTGTACATTTCAGTTACAAAAACTGTGGTACCACTGTATATGGTTTTCTGTTTGTTGAGCGTGGAGTGATGTTCTGAACTCCTGTTTCCATGCCATATGTTTATTGAGCTGTGCCATAGCAGAGGTCTGTGTGGCCCATCTTCCCATAGCTGATGTTATGTTCTCCTTCTTTAGACATCAAACTAGTTGACTTCGAATCAATCACACTTAACAAGTAATAGTGCACTTTTTGCAAAATGTAGTGTCCAGTCCTGGAATTCAAGGACTCAGTTTCTCGCCCCAGGTCAATCCAGTATACACCATAAGACATATGCTAGGATTTTGCAAACAATGTAGATATGTATGCTATACACAACTTTCTACATGTTCCATCTGCCTTGGGTCACAGCAACGCGTCAATATGGACATACAGTGTTTGCCTTTAAGCCAGCAATCCAGCCATTGCTTGTCGCATATTAACAAGCATGGTCAAAGGGATGTGCAATGATTTTGGACTCGGGACTTTTGTGTTAGTTTCCAGAGAAGGGTGTTGTAGTACATGGATTGTTAATAAAAGCAAACTCCACTGCACAATGGATGATGATTAGATTAAAGCTGCACTGCTAGAGGTTCTTTCCACCTTGTTTTTAGTCATGCTAAAAACAAGGAGCTGCTGAGAAATGAGACACAACCTCTGTGAAGGACACATTGCAGACTGCAAGTCAAGGCAGTCAGACAACTGGCGTGATGCATTCAAATACAAACGAAAGTCATGGGAAGAAGGAACAACATGGGCAACCAGATAGAGAGGCACAGAAGGCCTGGGGAGCATCCGTGTCATTCAATTTGCCTTGAACTCATGACAGGCACCCTCTGCTGCCATCAGTGTGATGAAGTGAAGCTGGTGCTATGAGCAGTCAACCCGGGGAATCACTTCACGGATCACAACACAAAAGCCCACAATCCTCAAAAGCATTTCCACCATTACGCCGCATGTCAAAACAGCTGAGTGCATCATGTTCTTTACATGGCAACACTGCCGCTTGTGCCTCTGTGGGATCAGGGACTCGGACCATCGTGCCAAGCACTACTTCTCCAAGTTAAACTCTCTTTAGACTTATCTACACGGTGCAGAGCAGTATGTGGTCTTTTCAGTCTTAATATGAAAGACACCAACTGACTGACACACTCAAGGGCGGATGGCAATCAGTGAGAGGCGGCTTTTTAACCTTCTAAATGTGTTGCATTGTAAAATCCAGAGGGTTTCAGCGTTACAACAAGAGAGCTATTTTATGTGGCGCATAAGTGTACACATAAGGGCCATTGGGCGTTACAATCCTAACCTAATTACATGGTAATATGGAACACTTTAGGTGAAAAACAATAAGTCTACCATAACAGGTCCACCTAATGTAATCCCATTATGGTTCCATTACCTTGGAGAGGATGGAGCAAGCAGGAAAGCATGTATTTTTCATCCGGGTTTAAAGTATCTCCTTAAGAGGACACTAGAGGATTGAGCATCAACAAAGGGTGTGGTGGTGTACATCTTCCTATATCCTCTATAGCCACTGAAGGTGTACTACAACTTAAGAGTCGAGGTTCAGTCAAGTAGTCTATTGGTGGTGTAGTGGCTCACATATTGCAGCTGACTTTCATGCAGATGGGGTGGAAACAATTCTCATCAAGTTTCTTCTTCAGACGCTTTTCTTGTACTCCATCGCATGAATGCATGCTCGTGGTGTTCAGTTGTTGTTTTTTAAAATATATATAATATGCTTCTCGGCCTGCTCCACACACAAAGTGCTTTGGAAACTTCTATAGCCAATTGGCTGTATATAAATAAAACTGAATAATGACATGCCCCTTTTCCAAGAAATGGAACATCTCTTCTCGCTATTGACCACTTTTCACTGGAAAAGACTATTCTATTTTCTTATTTTTCTTTTCTTAACTTTCCTGTCTTGCCTTGATTGTTTATTATAACTTTATTATGATTTTTGGAGAGCTGCTCAAAACGTGACATGAATAAAGTGTCCATCTATCTATCTATCTATTTGGCGTGTTTTTTTGCAATTTCCAATTTTTGAAGGCACATTTCCATGCTCACATCATCATTAAATGCTGCAATTTCAGTAGAAAGCATGTGCCCCCTACCTTCAGTGAGTCCCATGTGGATAGTCCAGTAGTTCTGGAGACACTGCAGCTCCTTCTTCATGCCTCTCTTGCAGCGGCAGTCGTACAGCGGACTGACCAGCAGCACCTCTAAGGCCGCTTGGCACTCCCTGTTGTTGTCCAGCATGGCTTCCTTCTCCTTACCCACAAGGCACTGGCGCATAACGCGGTACCGTGAGCTGCAGTGAGGATTCTGGTTGCACATGTCGCTCGCCTGGATGCAGTCCACCCATTCCGATGGAGTGCCTTCGGACCCGGGGTTGCCATCAGCCAAGGGCACCTGGGACAAAGCCGAGGAACCGTCCCACGAACAGGCCGTCTCATCTACAAGGAGACATTTGTTAGTGTTTAATGCTTAAGATCAGGGTCATTAAGTGGCTTTAACTTCCATTTTATGGAAGCAACAGGTTGGACGTGGCAACAATAAATAGGTTTGATGGCCTGTGACAAGGCGTGCTGAAGTCAGACCGTTAAAACCCTTCATGGTCCGCTAGAGTCTTTGTGCAACACAGGCTATTTGTCACAATGTTATGCAACAATGTTATGGAAATGTTAGTTTTTGTCCTTTGGTTTATTTCAGGCCACCAAGCTATTCCTCAAAATCAAAATGTAAATAGGGGCTAAATATATCACATGAGAATGTGATATGAAGTGTATTTGTTAATCACATGTTGTATGTCTTCCTGGGGAATAATATGGGACTACAGGTGCATCCACACGACACACGTGAAGCTCCAGTCCAGGGGTGTCAAACTCCCTTTGGTCTGCGGGCCGAATACAGCTTAATTTGAGATCAAGCGGGCCGGACCAGTAAACTCATTGCAAAATTACATAGAACTAACAATAAGCCCACTTTTTTCCTTTGTATTAGTCACTAATACTAATAATTAGTGCAAAGAATGAGTAAATTATCAAAATGTTTATTAACAGAATTTTCCTTTTACATTATGAACAATATATTATGAACAAGAGAATAACATAAGAACATAAATAAAGTATGTGCAATTTTAACAACCCTTTTACACAGTTAAACATATATTTAAGTGTGTTGTACATAAAACTGATCACAGAAATAGTAACAATGTTCCAAAAACATTTAGTACCAGCCTTGTGGAACTTAAAAACACTGTTTTTCAACATCTGGAAAGCAATTTGAACAAATGAATAACTTTCACAGAAATTATTCGTCTTGCTTGGAATTTGCCCCTGAAACTTGACATCGTTTATCCTGCACAAGTGCATCAATATGAGGCATCATGTCCTGAGAAGCAGCCAATTTCAGAATCTCATTCAAATGCTTATGTGTGAGCTTTGAGCGCAGCTTTGTTTTATTAATGTTCATTAGTGAGAAAACTTGCTCACAAAGGTAGGTTGTCCCAAACATGGACAATGTTTTAGCAGCTAGTGCTGTCAATGTGGGATAGCCTGGTAGGAGGTACTTGTAAAACGTGTCCAAGCTTACAGAGGCAAATCTGTCCTTCAGTTCTACATCACACTGCAAATCAATGATTTCAAGTTGCATGGCAACGGGCAAATCAGAAGCTTTGACTGTGAATGGTGAGCGAAAAACTGCAAAATCTGTTTCGAGTTCGCTAAAAACCTGAAATCTTTTCTCAAACTCCATCAACAGCCCTGAAATCTTCTCTTTGTACCGTTTCACGTCAGAATTAACGCTTGCTGCGCACATATCTTTTAAACAGGGAAAATGAGCAGGGTCACCGCTTGCCACCTGCGTCTCCCATAACCCGAGCTTTAACTTGAATGCACGTATGCTGTCATAATACTGTGTTACGATTTTTTTGCGTCCCTGCAACATTTTGTTAAGAATATTCAAGTGCTCAGTGATGTCAACCATAAATGCAAGGTCCTGCAGCCACAGATGGCACTGTAATTCCTTAACAGGTTTACCTTTTTTCTCCATGAATTGTCCGATTTCATCACGTAAATCAAAGAAGCGCTTTAGCACAGCACCTCTGCTTAACCATCGTACGTTCGTGTGATAAGGCACACCATGGATAATGTTACAGTCACTGAGAAAGCTGTCAAATTGACGATGATTGAGACCTCTGGCTCGGATGAAATTAACAGTTCGGACAACCACCTCCATGACGTGATCCATTCTTAGCGATTTGCTGCATAATGCCTCCTGATGCAAAATGCAATGAAATGTCCAAAAATTACCTCCCCCATTTGCGGCTTGTACTTTATCTCTGAACTTTGTTACAACACCTGCCTTTTTACCGATCATTGACGGCGCACCATCAGTAGCCAGGCTTACGGCGCGTGACCAGTCCGCTCCGACTCTGTCCAGCGCTCCAACGACGGAGCTGAAAATGTCCTCAGCTGTTGTGGTGTCGATCATCGGCACCAGCTCGAGAAACTCCTCTGTGACATTCAAAGTCTTGTCAACTCCACGAATGAATATGGCCAGTTGAGCGACGTCCGTGATATCAGTACTCTCATCAATCGCAACAGAAAATGCCACAAATGACCCCACTTTGCGTTTTAGTTGGTGGTCCAAATCTGCAGAGAGTTCCGAAATCCTGTCTGCCACGGTATTTCTTGTCAAGCTTATATTGGCGAAAGCATGTCGCTTCTCAGGACACACAATTTCAGCAGCCGTCAGCAAGCAGTTTTTGATGAACTCTCCATCACTGTACGGCTTTGATGCCATTGCTATTTGGCTCGCAATTAGGTAGCTGGCTTTCACCGCAGCATCACTGGCTTCTCGGCTCCGGGTGAAAACAGATTGCTGTTTCTTCAGACGCGCCATCATTTCATTTACCTTCTGTTTTCTCAATTCTCCATGCAAACTGTTGTATTTTTCACCATGCTGAGTTTCGTAATGGCGCCGAATATTGTATTCTTTAAGCACCGAAACTTGCTGCTGGCACACCAGGCACACGGGTTTCCCATTCACCTCCGTGAACATATAAGAACATGTCCATTTTTCTTGAAAAGTCCGACATTCTGTGTCTACTTTTCTCCTTTTTGACAAAGACATTTTGCTGATGAGGGTGCGAGGCAAACGGAAAAGTAGATAATGCAATTGTCGCCAATAGACGCTGTACAGACGTTCAATTTTACCAGGTTAAGGTGGTCCTAGTTCCGCCGCAGTTTTGCTTTCATGTTGTCTGCACGTACTAAAACACTGCGCCCCCTAGCGGATAATACAAGAACTACAAATTTTAAAGAAAATTAATATTTTTTTTTTATACAATGCAGCTTTCTTCCCCGGGCCGTACCAAACCACCAGACGGGCCGGATCCGGCCCGCGGGCCGTATGTTTGACACCCCTGCTCCAGTCCAAACCCACTCGCACCGACACGCAAGTGCAGTGAAGAGTGGTGGAAGGACAAGAGCGACCCCTTGTGGACATCTTGAAAACTGAGCTTGATGATGGACTGCATCAGAATGGAACATCGGGTACAAGAGTGCAATCAAGTGCATTACTAATCACTCTTTTTTAACACTTTGACACATCTGTGATTTATTTTTAATAACATTCCAGCAAGTCAAATGAGAAAATGCGTTCACGAAACAATTAGCCATTTTAATTCCAACAAATCCATTCCAAATTCCATTCATTTCTTCTTCATTTCTCTGCACGACCGTTTATTGCAATATATAGTGCAACATGTATTTCATTTTTAAAAAGTCACCTCATTTTTAACATTGCCTTTAACATTACAAAATACGGCTATGTTACATGTATTTGCATAGTTCACAGCTCACCTAAGAGCAGAAAAAAGCTGCAGATGCACATCCACGCAGTGAGGGACTTCATGTTGAAGCAAGAATAGACGATGTGGATTCCAATTAGTTTTTTGTTCGGTTTTTATCCCAAAGATTAATCCGCCTCTCAAGAAGAAAAAAAGCACAATATCCTCATTTAACTCCAAATTACCAGTGCACCTGCAAGAACCATCGATGCAATAATAATAATCCACTGTTTTAATTTAGATCAGCTAAGCAGAGACACCGTTACCGAAAAAGAAAACAGAAAAAAGTGTCACTGAGTCAATCCACGAAAGCAGCTTGTCAACGTCCATATGCGCTCATAGCGACCAACTAGTGAAGACTTCATCTCTCAGCATTCTACTCCTCTGTGGAAACTCTTAAGTCCTTCAAATGTGTTCCCCCTCAAGTGGAAGTGTGTGTCAGCTGTTAGTATCTGTAATGAAGTCAAAGTCAAACTGTGCTCTGACGGGAAGTGAGCTGCCTCCCCAGCAGTGAACGCAGCACTGACTGCACGCTGGTGGAGTCATCGCAGGCGTTTTATTAGAGGGGTTAGAGTCTGTCGAAACCGCTGGAGGGCGCTCTAAGGGGATGACCTCATTGGTGAACGTGTAAACGCAAGAGAGACTACTGTAGCGTTTGGCTGCAAGAACCTTGGCATTGGTGGTGACGTCAAGGAAGTGACCTCACTTAGCTTGTGTTATACCCAACGCAGCACTTTATTAGACACATCTGCGTCTAATGAGAGTTGATTTGTGGAGTGGAGACCGTGGAGACAGTACAGTGGATGTCCAAATAAATAATACAGTACATGTGATTTTTAAGTCGCATTTTAACATTCTTAGCTAGCATACAATTGTAAAAATACATTAAACACTGTTCATAATAAAACCCCAAAACATTCTTAAGGTTTCGGTTTAGTATTAGAGTTAAGGTTAGGGCTCGCAGTTAAGACTTTGGGGTTTGGGTCAGGTTATTGTTAGGATGTGAGGTTAAGATTGGTTAGTTTTAGAGGTAAGGTTAGGGTTTGGGCCGCACGGTGGTCTAGTGGTTAGCATGTTGGCCAACACAGAAACAGATCGGGAAGACCTGGGTTCGATTCTCCCTTGGGCATTTCTGTGTGGAGTTTGCATGTTCTCCCCGTGTGCGCGTGGGTTTTCTCCGAGTACTCCCACATTCCAAAAACATGCATGTTAGGTTAATTGGTGAATCTAAATTGTCCATAGGTGTGAATGTGAGTGTGAATGGTTGTTTGTCTATAGGTGCCCTGCCATTGGCTGGAGACCAGTCCAGGGTGTACCCCGCCTGTCGCCCGAAGTCAGCTGGGATAGGCTCCAGCATACCCCCGTGACCCTAATGAGGATTAAGCGGTAAAGAAAATGGATGGATGGATGGGTTAGGGTTTGCATTTAGGGTTGTGATTCAGGTCAGGTGTTAGGCTTTGGGAGTTTGGGTTATGGGTGGGGATAAAGTTAGTGTTAGGGGTTCAGGTTGAGTTTTGGATAGGGGTTGGGGTTAGGGCTTGCAGTTAGGGTTTTATTTGAGGCTCGGGTTTATGGTTAATGCTAGTGGTTAAGGTTGGGGTTTTGGTTTGGTTAAACCACAATCCTATTCCCCTTCCTAATCATTTTGATGCCATATTTACCTTTGATTTGTTTGCGTCATCTTATTTATACTTTTCTTTAATATTAGCAACAGCTCCCAGTACGATACAATGCGGCTGTGCGCCTCTGCAATCCACAACCACGATAATAAACATATTGTTCAGTGAATGCCTCTATGACAGCACCAATCAGAACTGAGCATTTAGTATTCTGCCCACTAAGCTCATTTCAGTTTTCATCCACATTTTATTCATGGTGGAGTGACAGAAATCAAAGAAATTCAGAGGAGATTTGTTACAGTGGATTCAAAGTTGGCCTCCCCAAATGACAACGTTCATTTGAGCAATATCCTGGCACATGGCATCTGTGTTGCCTTTGATTGAAAGGCAGATTAAAGATATGGCACAATGCATGGTGTTATATTTGTTCTCAGAGGTGGGGGGGGGAGTGAAAAGACCGGACAAGTCTACAGAATGTGCCATTTTTCAAAGTGGTTTCACATTAAACAAAATGACTTTGTTGTACATCATCGCTCATATGGTAGCGAGGATGTCATAAATCTTAGCAAATCTTGAAAACAAAAGTCTCCATTTAAAGGCAGTGACAGTGACAAAGTGCCGTGCGGCTGACTCATAATGATGCTTGACTGTCAGCCCAGGCTGCCATTATAATGGTGAATTCTTCATTCCGCTTGTGTTGGCCTGAGTTTCTTCTCGTCCACCTCCAGAGTTTTGGGGGTCTGTCGGAATCTGCACTGCACTATATCCACCATCTACCCTGCATTTGCACTGCAGTGGTTCGGCACATCCATTACAATTGTTGAATAGAGCTTCTATTACATCACAACGTACCTTACAAATAGCTACCATGAAACTACACTACATTTTTTTTCCTTTTATTTCAAGTGACAAAAAAAAACAAAACATTGCACTTGCCAAAGTAATTTTTCACTCAAGAGCAGTTACCTAAGCAGCAGGGGGGTGACATTTTTATTAGCTTAAATGTCAAAAAGTGTCATTAGATAGACATTATGTCTTTTCTTCTCACATTCAAGGGATTTCATTGCTGTGTTACAGTCAGTGACCAGAGTTCAATGAGCTCCAATATTGTACGAGAACTGTGTCAGAAAATCTCTTTACAAAAATAACGATCTCAGCAGTTTTGACTGACATTGTCAGAGAGGTATTTATTAACATTATGCTTATTGTTGTGGTTGTAGTAGTACAGCATTACATCATACTCAGGGCCATAGACCAAATACAAATAGACGGAGGGGACATTGAAAGGGTATACGAAAATACATTTAACCTAACATGCATGTTTTTGAAATGGGAGGAAACCGGAGTACCCTGAGAAAACCCACGCACACACGGGGTTTTCTCACAGAGATGCCCAGCGGAGATTCAAACCCAGATCATCCCGATCTCCAGACTGTGTGACTGTGTGCTAACCACTCAGCCACCACCACACTGAGCTGGAAATCTCACATCAAAAATATACAACATAAGGTGGCGAGAAATACTTCAATGTTGAATACAGAAAAATTAGTCCTTGATCAAAAATCACTCCATACACTTTACTGCTCTCTGGTATTACCATATCTAACTTATTGTCTGGAGGTATGGGGTAATAACTATAAAAGCAATCTTCAGGATAATCCATAATGCCGCGTATAGAGAACATACAAATTCCTTATTTCTAAAAACACCAATATTACAATTTGCTGATTTAGTACATTTTCAAACAGCTAAAATAATGCATGACGCTAACAATAACCTATTACCCGAAAATGTCATAGATTACATTTCTACAAAAGAGGAGAAACATGATCTCAAGGAAAAATTAAACTTAAAACACATATACAGGAGAACAACTCTAAAAACCCACTGCATTTCAGTATGTGGAATCAAATCATGGAACGGATTGAGTAAGGAACTCAAACAAAGCACCAAGATGAGTGATTTTAAGAAACAATACAAGCAGTTGATGTTTGCAAAATACAAGGAAGAAGAGTTTTGAACTTGTTTACACTGATTATTATTATACATAATTTCTATTTATTATGAAAAAAGCCTATCTTAACCACACAATGACTCCAAATTGTTGATCACCACTCTGAGACTGCTTTTGTGTATGCACGCACTAAAGTCTAGGTCACAACCGGTCGCACGGAGGGCGTGTGTCAAACAAACTCTACGTACGCTTATGTTTTTTTTTCAGGTTGCAACACAAACTTACACACTTCGTACGTCTTTGTGTGTCATCCGTACAGCCAACATGTGTCATACGTTGCACTTGCAGACTCCTATGTCTGTTGTGCGCCACACGTGCACACCACATACGTAATTAGTGCGGCCAACGCACGTTCAGCTATTTCGTACGTCCTCCACGCGTGTCGAGATCTTACTTTTACCAAAATAATCTTTAATAATCGTTAATGCTAAATTATAATCATTATTGTCATCCATGAATTGTCATGTTTTACAAAACAATTAAAATAGTAGATCATATCATTATTTCTTGATTAAGACAATTTGATTTATTCACTTGCATTCCTGAACAGAAAAAGCGATAGTGTAAGTAGCGATAGTGTGTTATGTAATTTTGATAGAAAACCAGCGTGCCAGCTCAGGTGGTTAAGCTCTGCATGTTTAATAATATATAAACTAATAACGAGCGTCTCAGTGTGCAGGTGTACCTAAAGTTGAGGCCAATGGGTGTGCTGTATCTCACATGCTGCATCTCTTTACAGAGGGAGGAGAGAGACCGCAGAGAGATGCTCACACATGCCCCATGCATGCCTCTATGCACATATACAGTATATTATTCTAAAAAAAAAACAAAAAAAAAAAAAAAAAAAACTACAACACACACTATAAGCACTTACACACACACACACACACACACACTGGATATACAGTATAATCAGTCAGTTGATGCTGCAGACCGTGACGATAACATGTGAACAAAGACCACAGCACTGAGCGGGGGCAAATGCCTGCCTCTAAGAAGTGTGACTAATATGCTGAATATGGAACACATCACGATGTATTTGCAGGCAAATAATGACAACGATAACACATAAGACTCACGAGAGGTCAGATGAGAGCTTATAGTCACAAAGTGTCAGCTTCAAATGAGGTGAGACAAGCTTGCATACAAACACAGTTAGCTGCATCGTAAGCACTAGTGCGGCACTTTACAGTAGAAGTAAAACTTATCAAGAAGAACACCTTGAATTGACCATTGATTTCCATTCTTAGTGTCTCATTTTGGGAATGGGTTGAATGAAACGTGTCTGCGGCTCCGCTGATAAGGTTTTGTTTCGCCTTGCAGCTTTGCAAACAAAATTTAACTCTGGGTTAACCGAGGGCAAAGGTCACCTGGATCTGTCTGCCACGCACGTCACAGGTACTAATAAACTAAACGTTAAGCACACACACACACACACTGTCAGGCTTGTGCGGAGAGGTTAAGCATGACTGATTAGATTAGAAATTATGAGCTAATTAATGCGTATCTTGGGAGACTCGAGCAGCATGCTTATTAGACCCTGGTCGAGCACAGAACATGGCTCTAATATTGCTGTTGGTAATTCACAATGTATTATATGTGGCATTAAATTAATTACAGCAATATGCTGTCAGTCAAACCTTTCTGTTTTGTTAAGTTTGTTAGAGCAGATAAAGTAAAACTCTGCCTGGGTGTGGAAACAGTCATAAATTAGAATGACAGACCAAGATCCAACAATCTTCATAGACACTCGCACACTGATTATGCCAAGATTTTGTTCTTGAATTTCTTACATTACTCTTAAGGGCCTGATCAACTAAAGGTTGGCGTGTATAAAAACACGTGCAAACTTGATAGCGTGTGCACAGCGGATCTACTAACACAGAGGACTGCATCTGTCAAATGAGCAAAACAACACTGGACATCCATTTTACGTGTTTGCCTTCATGAATATGCAGAATACATGCAGATTATCATAACACATAGAAATATGGGAGGCGAAGATACAAATGTTGTCATTTTGCACCTGCAATGTGATTTATTAAATATGTGTACCGTGTATTTTTAGCATGTTTGGAAGGCAGGTGCAAAGTGCAAACACACATGTTGTAGTGTAAAACATTCACTCATTTTTTCTTTCTTGTCCTCACTAGGGCGGAGGGGGTTTGTTGGAGCCTATCCCAGTTGACTTTCGGCAAGAGGCGGGGTGCACCCTGGGCTGGTCGCCAGCCAATTACAGGGCACATATAGACAAACAAACATTCACTCTCAAGTATAGTGTAAAAAGTATAAAAAATGTATGTTAAATGAAAAAAATACACTAACTTAGCAATACTGTACTATGATGATGTGATGTCCCTGACTTCACCAGTGTGTTTGTTTGCATCCTCCACCAAGACCTCCAACTCCATGGCAAATCTCATTTTTCTTTTACGGCCCCTTTGCTCCCCCAAACTCTCCATGTCGACAGATGGCAGCACACGTAAAATCCTCATTTAAATAGAGTGGTCCGCACCATTTTTGCACCTGTTCCAAATTGTATAAATAATCATATTAGCTGACCCACAAGGCCCACTAATACTATATGCAATTTTATTTGTATGCTCACACAGTTTAGCAATTTATCAGATCCCAGTTGTTATGAAAACTTTAAGTTTGTTTTTTTTTTTCAGACATGTTTTTTTGGTTTGGTGAGCATCTGTTGGTTGCCCCTTGGCTGCAGTGGCAATTTTTTTAATGTTATCTAAACATTAGTTCTTGGTTTGGTTCTAACATTCTTTTTTCATTATGTGATAGCTGGGTCAGGCCCTTAGAAAAAAGTCTTGCAGTATTACAGGTGAGAAGAAAAAATAAACTCTTTAACAGCACTTACTGGGGTTCAGACGTCTTACAAACCATCACAAAAGTGAAAATAAATCAAGACAAATGTGAAAAAACTCGGGCCCCTTATGTGGGTTTGTTTGTCAGTCCATAGGTTAGCACACAACTTGGTTAATGAAGGTTTTACAGATTTGTAATCACGGTGGGAGAGCACTTACATTTTGTCTCAAAGACCAAAATTCAATTCCTGTATTATTCCACATTTTCATCAAAATTTCCAATTCAAATTTGCTGAATTGTATAATTTTTGTTAGTTATCAGGTCACTTCCTGGTAAATGGAGAAGGATATATGTAGTCCATTCTGAGTAGACAATTGGGACTTTTGCATTCTCAGGTGGGGGGAAAAGTTCTGTCAGCCTTGAACAGCAAAACGTAAAAATAAATTCCTCTTAATTCAAAACTACCCACCCGAATGCGTGTCAAGTAAGATCTTGACATGCATGGAGGACGTACAAAATATATGAACGAGCGTTGGCCACACGAGTTACATATGTGCATGTGTGGCGCACGACACACAATCTGCAAGGGCGACGTCCAAAAAAAATTGACATTTTAACCAAACCTGACACCAGTAAAATGTATAAAAGACGCAAATTGGCCGTCTGGACGACGCACGAAAACGTACAAAGTGCGTAAGTTTGTCTTGCAACCTGAAAAAAACGTAAGCGCCTGCAGAATTTGTTTGACATGACAAAACCTCTGCGGCCTCTCTTCGGCTCGAAAATCAGCACGTCACACATGTACCCTCAGTGCACTTCTTGCACGTAGACCTGCTGTAGGAGCCCGTATGACCGGCTGTGATCGAGACTTTAGCGCATGCACATACACAAAAGCAGTCTCAGAGTGGTGATCAACAATTTGGAGTCATTTGTGTAGCTAATGTTAGTAGTTAAACTTTGCCAAAATCGCATTCATGAGCTGCCAACAACCATAATAACTCATGCGCATGTGTGTGTGTTACAGTACGTGACGCGTGACTTGCAATGTCAAAACAGGACGAGGGCTGAACTTGAACTTTATACTCTGGATTAGGCTTGTTGAATTACTTCCATGCTGTTTTTCTGACTACAATTCTAAAAGCAAAAGATTAGTAGTCATATGGCATTCTTAGAGGCTGTGCCAGGTCCAGTGCCTGAGGTCAGGTGACATCAGCCCATTAAAATCAATGCAAGGGTGAAGACAGCCATTGAAGGCATGGCTAGAGCCACTGGTGAGGAAGGTAGAGTGACAGGCGCAGCCACAGGCTACTTCATATTCTTGACCAGAATTCACCTCGGACATTCCTTATTACGGCTGGGTTTTTGTTTGGGCTGTTATTGCGACATCAAAGTGCTCTTGTTCCCTCATCGGGTCCGACATGTCGGCGTTTAAGTGAATGTCAGCGTTGTTTTGCTCATTTCAACAGCACCAAATTTGTGACGTGACCTCTGGCAGACTCTCAGGAGGCTATCGACCAGTCGGATCCATTTGTTTTCAAGGCATTTTCAGACGTTGTCCATTTCTATCACATTACTTTGACAGAAATTGAATTTGCTCTGATGCATTTTGATGCCTCCTAAGTGCTGCTCTGTTCGCACTGGGAGTGTTGCGTTTCAAGTGGCGTAATGATGCAAAAAACAAACAAAAAAAAAAACACTTCAGTTTTAAACAGAAATGAGGGAAATTTATTTCATTTTATTGTCTTCTGCTGACATTTGTTTGTGTTATTTTGAAAGTATTTCCTCACATTAAAGTATTTGTCCTTCAAAAGTCTGTCCATTTGGGTCATAGTGAAAGCACGTGACGGCTTGTCTGTCTCTAACAAGGCGTTATTGTCATAGCAATATCCTTTCACATGCACTTATTCCTGTCAGTGGACTACAAAAAAGGACATCTCAGTTCTTATTTCTTCTCTTATTTTTTTTTAACTCTTCATCAACTGAGATGTTCCTTTCTGCGAATAAAGTGTCCTTGTTGATGGTTCAGGTAGCTGATTGTTCAACAGCAGAACATCTAAGCCATATGATTAAACACGCCGTGCGTACCATATGGGATATTGACAGGGACCTCTGCTCTGCCCAGCTCAGTGAAGGTCTTAGCATCCAGAACGAGAAGGAACGTACTTTTGTCCTGGAAAGATGACCACAAGGCATTAGTTTTCATTTGTCTCACGGTGCATAATTCCATAGTGACACTTTGTATGAGACAGCGAGGCTTTGGGTAAACCCGCACTGTACATTTCATTCCTGCAGATGTTCACTTACTTCTCGGGGTGTGATAATGACTGACAACACAACTCCATCATCTTCCTCCGTAGCCTCAGGCGAAGTAACAAAGACAGGCTCAGACGGGAACAAGCCGGGATACCGCCACACCTGAACAGGCAATATGCCATGAACATGTACTCCATCAAAAACAAAAAACTACAGGTCTGTTACTTTCCAGTAATACTGTATACAGTATAGTTATGATAACAGTCTTTGTTCGACCTTAAGCTCTTTGGTGTGCACGTCCATTTTGAGCAGGGAGTCACTGAAGACGTGTCCAAAGCCACAGGAGTAAAAGTAGCGGTAAGGCCGACCATTGCAGCGTTCGTAGTTGATCTGAGGGAACTCCAGGCCACCGTATTGCAGCAGCTCTTCGTCGTGAAGCTCCTCGTGGGTCATGAAAACCTGCACAAGTTTGTGATCTCACTAGGATTAATGTAACGTTCACATTTTACCACAATATGCAGTTAAAGTGCACAAGTAGAGCTTCCCCCATGGACTTTTTTCACAGTCGGATGTTGTACAGTGTAACTCAAACACTGTATAGACCTGAATCTAAAACAACACTTTCTCAAAAAAAAGTGTACAGTAATCGTTTTTTGAGTTCCTTGTTGTTTTTTTCTGGACAGCACACTTCCTGTGGTGGCTATTTTCTCATAAATGTAACATTACTGACACCTAGTGACCAGTGTAGAATACTACATATCACATCTTTGAATGAGTCTTCTGAATGCCTTATATACTTGTATTTTCATTCATTTAGCCATTTGTATGCTTGCAAATGCTTAATTTAGGCCAATAATATGTACAATTTCCTTAAATATGCATATTTCTTGACTAATAATAGGCCATAGTCAAACACAAAACATTTATTATTGACCACTAAATGTAGGTGATCCACTACACTATTTTCTTTTTTGCAAGCTAATGTAGCATCCAAGTTGTTTAGAAAATGATTAAATGTATTTACTTTACATTAATACACTCACACAATCTGAGTTAAGACTTTACTTACATTTTTTACTGACATTTTGTAAATTTTTTTGTGTTCAGTCATTGTGTACAACACACCACAAGTCATGTAAATTAGACTGGGGATGGTGTCAATCAAGTAGCTCTGACAACTAAAGCACTTTTCAGATTCCCAGGCTTATTTTTATTTTTTCATCCTTATTGTTAACAATATTGTTACTAATATCTGGTTTATAATAATAATATATTATATTTAACAAATATTCAATTAATAGATCATATTTTTCATTAGAATTACATTCATTTGCCATAAAAAAGCTCCATTCTTGACATTTGTCCTAATCATGAAAAATATCTCTGTAAGTACTAATCCTCATCAAGGTGTTTAATTCCAAACTGTGTGTAGTAATGGACTGTATTGATTATAATTATAGACCATAACCTTAACAGACTGTGAAGTGTAATGCAGAATTAATCACATCATTATACAGTACATTTATAGTACCTCTCCAGATTGTGTCTTCTTGGCAGTGGCTTTATAGTTTGGCAGGGTCACAAGGTTCTGGTCCACAGGGGTTTGTTTGTCCACTTTCAGAGGGAGGACGTATCTCCTCGGCAGGTTTCTACACAGGGAGTTGTAAAACTGACAAAAGAAACAACAAACATGTGGAAACCAGTGAATATGATGTGTTTGACCACAGTGCATTTACAGTATTCATCATTTAAAGCTGCTGTATGTCACGTAGAGCGGGTGACTCTAGAGGGCATTCAATTTTGAACATACTGAAAGCATTAAATATCCCGTCCTCTTCCTGCTTTGAATATGTAAGCTATGCCAGACGTAACAAACACACTAGTTATGTTTGTTGTCAGCCGGTAGTTTAGTTTATGTATGTAGTAACAATGTAGTAACAATGTACAATGTATTAATAACTACTCATCAGAACACAATATCAGTGAATGTTATTGTTGTGTTATTGTTGGGAATATTTCTCTTTCTTCGCTTTGCTGTGCGTCCGTGTTTGTGTTTTGATGAGTCTGGTTGGTGGAAAGCATCCTCGGCATGATGTCACAGCCAAGTTGGCGGTTCAGAAAAAATGCTGGGGGGCGTTTGATAATCACAACTTCATGTCACTCATATTTTACAGTTGTTTACTGGTGGATGACAGCATTTTTCAAACATTTAAATGTATGGTTACTACATTAATTTGCCGACCTCATATCACTCAATATGTTAAGCAAAAAAAGAAGAAGCACCTCTCAGTATGATGCCGCATAGTGATACTCCACTGCACACTACAACCACAATAATGCACTATACAGTACATATACTTATTCACAATAAGCATAATGCACATACAATTCATGAGGCTGTGCAGGTCTACCTAATGTTGTTGTAGGAGACAGGTTACAAGTTTGTGTGTTTAGGCTGCATGGGTGTAGAGGGGCGTGCTCACGTGGGAACAAGTGTGTAAAACCATAAATGGCATGCACTTCTGCCGTAATTTTTGTTGACCATTTTTATATGCATTCTACCTTTGTATTGTCACGTGTCCTGACACTGCTGCAGCAAACTATTTCACATGCAAAGCATCTGTTGGCTATCACAGCTAACGCACTGGCTGAATTATGATGAAAATCCATGCCTACACACACACACACACACACACACACACACACACACACACACATGTACCTTGTCCATTTCCTCTCCTGAGTCTCTGCGGAGGTTCTCCAAGGTGAAGTCTCCGATGACCTCGCCATCATCCCCGCAGCACATGTCCATAACAAGAAAGCCGTTGTCCTCAAAGGCATTGATCTGATGCAGTGTGAACATGGGAGCTGCACGGTATTTGACCTCACTCACCTGTTGAACACATTGTGTAACTTTGATACAGTATAAATTACTGACAGTTCAATTTACATCCCCCTAAATACTCAGCAAACTGCAGCATTTTGGACAATTGTATGCTTGGTATAGTGTTTAAGGAAGACCTTTTTCTGTTTCAGTGCGACTGGAGTTAGAAGGATATAGTGTGGAAGAACTTGCAATGAACCCTGACCTCAAGCCCACTACACGTCTCCGGATGAACTAGAGACTAGACCACAGCAAGCCATCTCTGAGGTCCAACATCAGTAGCCTCTGACCTCACAAATGAAGATGAATTCCCAGTCTAGTCTATTAGACAATCTTCTCAAAAAGTGAAAATTACTTCCTTAGTTCCTAATGGTGGATTATCCTAATACTTTTGTCCATGTAGTTTTTGCTAAATGAGCATATTAAACCCGTGAGTGTGCTTTTAACTCACTTTTCCTGTGTGCAGGTTGACCAGATGGAAAATGGTGTCATACTGGGGCTCCCAGGTCATGACCTTATGAAAGCTCTTTCCTTGAATGCGGTACAGCATAAGCTTGAGCAGATCCAACTTGATAGGCTGCTCCACAAACACAATGTAGTTCTCCGACATGACTGAAGGCACAAACAGGAGAAAATATATGGGTTTACTAGTATATACATATACATTTACATTATATACATATACATTTGAACCTCTAAATTGAGGTGGAACGATTCAGATTTTGACCAAAATCTTTGAAGACCTCAGGTCAATGAGCATCAGTGGATTAACTCCACAATTATGTTTCGCTTCTCTTTTACTCCTTGTGGACTATGAGTGAAGAAGAGCATGCACTCCGTCACTCCGTTGCTATCAAAGTTAAGGGATGTCTTATTATTATGTTTTGGTATCAAGGTTAATTTCATTTTACACACAAAAATATTAAATATTATTTAAAACCATGTCTGGAAAGTACAGTAAATAAAAGGATTTATGTACTGTATTTTAAAATTTGGAGAAAGTGCAGGGTAAAGTGTTTTGTATGTAATAAGGAGGACTAGAGACAGTCACACAAACTGCTGGTTAGAGCTGAACACATTACAAAGGCGCAGTGATTGACAAAAGGTAGCAGGATGAGACTAGCATTTAAATGAGTAATTAATAAAGAGTATGAAAAAAAACATCAGTCAAGTGTAAGGCTCAAGCCTGTCAAAGCAGGCAGGAGTTAAATCTCTTCCCATAGAATTTGATTAATTCCACTTATCCCTTTTGCTATGCTGTGCATCATACCGAAGCTGTGATAGTAGGAAGGTTTTCTGGGTTCACATGCCCGGATGGAGCAGATCACTTTGGCTCCATTCAGGTTTGCGCAATCCTCATTCGCCCCCGTCTCCTCAGGTGGGGGCACACGGATGATGTTGTAGAAGAAACCTGAGGTAGGACGCAAACACATCAATGTGTGTGAATAGATAACACTCGGTTTTGAATTACATTGTTTTAACAATATGTTTATAATTGTATTTGTATTTTTTGTCTTATTTAGTCATTGACGTACATGATAAGGGCAACACATTAGAAGCACCCCTGAAAACCTAGCATTGTTTTTCTTTGTAAGGGCTTTTTTTATACAGCTCTTGCAATGAAGGTCATGATATTTCAAATGGTGCCGCACCCACCACTTACTGTACAGCAAAGTCGTACTTCGCCACATCACACTTTGAATTTTGTGGCTTCACTCTGTCAAGGTTTGTCAAAATATATTAATAAATAAATCATCGCTGTGGTAGTTGTAGTTGACTACAGCCTATTATTACTCAAAACACATGCATATTGAAGCAAATGTTACATATTTTTGGCCAAAATTAAGCATTTTCAAGCATAAAAATGGATATCCATCCATCCATCCATCCATTTTCTATGCCACTTGTCTAAATGAAGTAAAATACAACTACATTAGGTCCCCAACTTACGAACATCCGACTTGCGAACATTCAGAGATACGAACGCAAGCTGACTGGTCTATATTTTCATGTATTTTGCCTTTTGGAACTCCATATTTATACTGCTACATGCTTGACCAGTAGAGGGCACTGTGACACTGCTAATGGGACCAACAGGTAGAGGAAGACACTGGGGAGAGAGTGCAAAGGAGAAATGGAAAGCTAAATTTAGCTGTATGATACAACCCGGACAGAGCGTGTGATTAAAGTTTATGAAGAGTTAATAGGCCTGCTTAATTCTACACCACCCACAGAACACTACCTCTTTTAGAAGAGTGTAATGACGACGACGATTTGTCCTTTTTCAATAACTCCTCCTCCTCCTCCACCACAACGACGTATGCTCGACCACTCCTCTTCAAAGGTAAATAACATTTATCATTACGTATTAATATATCATTTTTATTATTATTGTTTTTTTTTAATTAATTGTCTTTGTTTAGTATTACTACTCCATCCAAACTCATATTTACATACATACGCATATACTGTATATGTATACAGTACATGTAGTACCTATATTGAGAGAGAGATGATCATCGACCCAAGAACAAGGGAAAAGGAGCCACATAGACCCCTGTTTATTGGTGAGACTGAGGTGGAGAGGGTGAAAACCTTCAAGTTCCTTGGCACACACATCAGCGAGGACCTCACCTGGTCTCACAACACCCAACAAATTCTGAAGAAGTCCCAAAGGAGACTGTACTTCCTGAGAAGACTGAGGAAATTTGGCATGTCCACCACAATCCTGAGTTGCTTCTACAGATGCACCATCGAAAGTGTCCTTACCGCCTCCATCACTGTTTGGTACGGTAACTGTACAACACGTGATAGGCAGGCACTCCAGCGGGTGATCAAGACCTCACAGAACATTGTTGGGGCACCCCTCCCCTCACTGCAAGACATTTATAAATCTAGAGTCCTACGCAGAACACACAACCTCATCAAGGACAGCACACATCCACAACACTCATTATTCACACTCCTGCCATCAGGCAGACGCTACAGGAGTTTGAAGTCCAGGACCACAAGGCTGGCAAACAGCTTTTACCCACAGGCCATCAGGCTTCTCAATGAAGCACTCAGACACGCCACACGCAACACACACTCATAGCACTTTATTTATTTATTTATTTATTTGTATTATTTACTTGCATTAATGTCTCTCCTGTTGTTGTTGCTTAATTTCTTGGTATTTATGTATATGTGTTTATGTTTCTTATGTTCTTATTCTTTCTTGTGTTTTTCTTTCTTTTCCTTGGGAGAATGAACAGAATAAGATTTTCATTGCATGGTATAACTGCTGTTTTACCATGCACATGACAATAAAACTCTCTTGAATCTTGAATATAATTGGTAAATTACCTTTTGTTGGATTTACGAACAAATCGACTTGCGAACGGTCGTCTGGAACCAATTGTGTTCGTAAGTTGGGGACCTAGCGTATAAGGCATTCAGAAAATGCATTCAAAGACACGTTCGATACAATATGTAGTATTCTACACTGGTCACTAGGTGTCAGTAATTCTGTGGCATTGATAAGACAATAGCCTCTGCAGGAAGAACTGTCCAGAAACTGGAACAACCGCAAAGAACTTTCCCAATGCTAACATGTGTGAGTCAAATAGCATTTCTTATTTATATTATTATATCTACTATATTGTAATACCAGTGTAAAGTTGACTATAGGGATGTTAATTATTGTTTAGCGGGCTCTAATAGTGTTAAAAACCATATTCAGAAGGTCGTAAACAGGTGTTCTATGCTCAGACCGAAGAAATATTCGATTTATAATGAAACTCATACTTCGCTCGAAATGTGTTTATCACAGTCTGGTCTGGAACCAGTTAACCGCAATAAAGGAGTGATTACTGTATACAGAAACACAGTGCTATAGTATAACCTGCAAATCTAGCTATGCAACAATTTTAGATTAACAGAATTACTCTGATTATTTTTCTTGGTCACATAAAGTGACTTAAAGTCACTTAAGGTTTGTTGCGAGGCAGAATTTGTGACTCAAGAGAGTAAGGTATACACACACCAGTCATGCTTATTATGTTTCCAAAGCCCAACTGAATAAAATGAAAGTTCATTCCAGCTCACTCTGCTACTCCACACAGCAAAGAAAGGACTGGGAGATTCGTAAAGAAACCAGTCAGACAATTGCTTGAAAAAACAGCGCTACATGGAATATAAGAGAAGTTTACTCATTAGTGTTATTGGTATTATATAACTATCTTGGTGGAAAGATATTGTGTCACCTGCGAGATTTTGTGGGGATCTGGCCCACTTGCCCCTAACTCAAACTTGCCTTACAGTATAGATTGTGCAGATGTCTGAGGCTGTTGAATACTGTAGTTGGGGGGAGTGTTACCTCCTTTTCCATGTGAGTTGCCCATGTTGTATGTGGCCCCTTGGCGGTCATAGTGTGGGTGAGCTGTGGCTGAGTTGACAGCAATGTACTGGCTCCAGTCCATCTGTGACAGACAAACCGCAGCATCATCGTCAGTTTTTGACCTTCAGTAGAACTCAGAGAGCAATTGTGTTGTCTGCCAACCTTCTCTTTTGTGTCCAAAGTTTGAGGATCTATGTGTCTCATGTAGTTGGTTTCTGTGCTCACATAGTAGTCTCCCTTGTACTTGACAAAGTTCACGCTGGCGTTGTCTGTAGCCTCTGTTCATAATACGTATATGAAAATGCTGGCTAAAATGATAGCATATCAACAATGTGTCATCCTCACAAGCTTTTACAATATTATTCAAAAAAGCTAGAGCTATGAAATAGTATCTATTCTGGTGGTTATGTAAAAAAAAAAAAAAATTTAATGACCTCTCCCAAGGAGGCTCTGGATTACACAGATGATTTTAGAGGGATCATTATGCAAATCTGGGCTGTGAAAGGTTGAAATCAACTGATATGTTTTCTTTTTGTTGACAATAAGGTCAAGTATTAAAGTTAGTATAAACTTTACCTTAAAACCAGCTGAAACTGTGCACGTATGTTAATGTACAGTCATCCCTCACTACATCACAGTTTGAACATTGCTCCCTCATTCAATTATGTTTTTTTGAAAATCAATTAATTAATAAATGGCCGCTATTTGGTGGTTGACTATGGACTATTAGTAAAATATTAAAAACAAGTTATATGTAATATTCTGGTCAATCGGCATCAGTAATGTTACATGACATTAGATTAGATTACCTTCACACTGCATGTAGTCCGCCATGGCATCGCCAACATGACATACTGTAGCTCTCCTCCCAGTTCTCCTCCCATTCCATGTGGAGGTGGTAAGGTTTTGGCTTCTTACTTTATTCTTATTCCCCACTCTGTTTGAAACACTTTCTTAAGTTTAGAAAAAGTAAATTGGAGAGGCTAACTAATTAGCTTTGTAGCTTGCTATGCTAGCGGTGGCCGTCTCTTGCGTCCCTGAAGTGATCCCGTAGCCTGCGCATTACAGTTAACAGAATAATAGGAATGTAAAGGTGACTATAGTAGTTTTATTTCATGTCTACATGTCTAATTATGGTAAAAATCACACGGATATAGTCATGAACAGCTTTTCTATGTTCTAACTACAAAATCATTGCATTTATTAATATTGCATCCTACTTTGTGGAAATTCACTTATTGCAGCCTGGATGACTGTACGTACTTGGTCTTGTGTTGACATGTTTAATGTATTACACTTGATGTGCAAAATGTTTTTGGAAGAATTGAACGTTTTGCTGAAATATACTCTACTACTTTAATAAAACATATTATATCCTACATATCCTAAGAAAATTATAAAAATCAAAAAATTTCAAATACCACCAAAAGAAAAAATAAGACATTGGTTTAACTATTATTGTAATGTTATCAAATGTAAGTGCTGTCAAAAAAGTCAATATTATGATAATTTTTGCCAGTATTAAACCCCTTATCTGATAGTTTTAAAATAAATGTCTCACTACTTGATTTCTCAGAAATTATATTACTTTTATGAAACAAATTCATGCCAGCACATCCAAATGTTGACTTATGCCTCTATTAGATCAATATAATGCACCACAGCTTTTGTAAAGGCTGCAAAAGCAATAAGACACACAATGCCCTGAGCACAAATTCTAAAGACTTTTTTCCATGTGTGATTTTTACTTTGTGATCTTAATGCGGTGCATTTGGTTATGGTATGCGCTCCAGTGGTATACAGCAGTCATAATAATGCATCAAGTGATGCCAGTGTTCCACATGGAGATACAGTATAAGCTGTGTTTGAACAGAATGCACATACTTGGGATCTGAAAACGTGAGAAGAATCTAGCAAAGATGTTCTTGCAAGGATCGGGCATGGCCAGTGTTCCGAACTCTGACACTACGATGCGATTCTTCTCGGAGTTGTGCACATACGAGTCACTTCTAAGGAAGCGGCTACTGTATGTGACATTGCCCTCACAGATGTGAAATCTGTGCATCATGGCCATGCCGTCAAACCAATGGGTGTATCTGGTAGGGTGGAGGGGTGGGTGGCGGGGGGGACAAAGAAACAGACTGTAAGAGTGTGTGACACCATCACTTTGAGACACTGAAACAGAGAGAAATCCTGCTTCTGTGTGGATGAAAGACAAAAATTCAAAACTTGTCATGAAAAGTGCCTCTGGGCCTTCACGTGTGTGTGGCTGATTCATGAACTGTGAACTCTTCCACCACACATTTTTCACATTATTCCGCTTGAAGGATTCTTGGAGCCTGCAGTTTTGTTATTGCACAAGTTCAGCAGACAAAGAGGCACATACATAGTAACAACAAACACCATGGTACACATTCATATCTAATGACATTCAATACAAAAGTTTAGCCTTTCCAAAAATACCTCCACCAAAGTTGAACAGCCCGACACATGTCCTTCTGACTGTTTCAACAGAAAATCTAATGTTAATGTGCATTACAAAGTGGCCACGAGCAGCAAGCTTATTTCATCGTAGCTCCAAATGGTGGAGCTGGTTGGTCACTGCTCCTCTTGGCTCAAATGCAAGCAGACTGTAACAACAAAAAGTGTATATAAATGGCTCATTCTGCACTTGATTTATCCAGATCTGCACAAAAAACAGTCCACTGTGGCTGATCCATCCAGTTTCATAGAAATCAGTTACATAATTTTTGCATAACTCTGAATCTGTCAAAGATATATTTACTTAACAATATGTTTATTATTGTGGTTGTAGTTTGCAGTGTATGTATGTAGTATTTTGACAACATGAGAGGAGCAAATCATAAGAAATTAGAAATGCGCTCAGTAAGATGTGGTTATGTTCTACTACAAGCACAAAAATAAACGTATAGTTAATACAATCTATTTCTGGTCTTGCACTCAAATCTATGTACGTTTGCAGCAACTTAGCAATACTATCATATTATCAAAAATATATAAATTAATAAATTATGCTGTTTCTTGGTTGAATAGGGCCTATTTGTAAAAAAAAAAAAAAAAAAATGCATATTCAAGGAAATTTGACATATCTTTTTGCCTAAATGGCAGGTTTGAATTGTCAGGCACAACAGTAATAACATAACTTAACATAAATTAACATCCATTCATCCATCCATTTTCTATGCCACTTCTCCTCATTAGGGTCGCGGGGGTATGCTGGAGCCTCTCCCAGCTGACTTCGGGCAGCAGGAGGGGTACACCCTGGACTGGTCGCCAGCCAATCGCAGGGCAACAGTATTAACATAATAATCATAATAATAATAACACAAGCTACTGTTGCTTCCGTAACACATGCCAAGATAAAACTCAACTCTGAAACTCCATATGATGTTGAACACATTTCTTGCAATGCACACAAGCAAAAGTAAATTTAATGTCTAAAATGACTTATTTTCTCTGATTATATCGACTATATTGAATATTATGAGTGTAAAGATGATTATAGGGGTATTAAAGTTCATGTCTAGACGGCTCGAATAATGTTCGTATTTAGAAGGTCATCAACAGGTTTTCTATGCTCCAACTACAAAAATATTCCATTTATAAGGAAGGAATCCTATTTTGCGGAAATTCACTTATCACAGTTGGGTCTGGAACCGTGATAAATGAGGGATTACTGTATTTCTTTTTTGTAAAAAAGTACCAAGAAATGTACTCATGTTGACACATGTACTTGCATGCAATTTGCACCAGGAATGTGCTATAAATTTTGTTCAAACTGTTAACTACTGTGAGCATCTGTTTAATTTTACAGTGCAGCCTCTGTCAAACTTAGAATCAGAACCAATTTTTGGTTTTGATTGTTTTGGTAGTTGAGCTATTGTGAGTGGTGTAGCGTGCTGTACCTGTCCTGGCCAAATTCAAACTTTCCAGGGCCGTTCCTCAGGAAGCTCCCATTTATCCATAAAGGGATGGTTCCCTTTATGGTGGTGGGAATGGGATCAGGGCATTCCTCCACAGAGTTCACCAGAGGTGCTACACTCTCTAACCCTTTGACCTGAGGGCATCTCTGCCTGCTGGACACTGGAAATAAAGGAGAGGATGTAAATAACTAAGTGAATATTATACTGGTTATTGTGTGTCAGATCCTGTGTCAACACCCAAACTGATCTATTTAATAATGAAAGAAGTGCTTACGTTAGAGAAACATTATCTGTGTTTTGTGGCATTATGCAATGCTTCCTACCACTATGACACACTCATGGCTCCCAGAGGTCGTGCACTGTGAATGACACCTGCTCTATCTTCTTGTCTTATCGACAATTTCTATTGCCTGTACAAGCTGCTTGCAAAAAGCAAATCATTATGGTTCAATTTTGAGTCACTTGCTGAGCGCTCAGGCTTTCACCTGAATTGGTGATGCATAGCAATAAAAAAAAAAGAAGCTCCAATTATGTTTATTCCCGTGATGCTAATAGCACAGACAATTAAAACTACAGAATATGCAATTGAGAGATAAATGCTGTAGGCTATAAGACTCTTACAATGGCAATAACGTGATATTTGATTGTGATCACTGCAGCATGCATTGGGGAGGTATAGACGGCAGTTTTTTTTGTGTAGTTTTGGCACCATGAAATATATAATGATTACACTGACTCAACTTTCACTGACTTTTTACTTTTACCTACTGCATAGTTAAATGTAGTTTTTTACTATATTCAGTTGGCTCAGCATGTGATTTTGTATGAATATGTTTTAGAACCGCAAAAGAAAATGTGACTAAAAAGCAATGCAGCTGGCACAAGAACATACCTGAACCACATGAACATGATGCAAATCACTGACAAATGTATTATTGCGCAAGTGTCACACATAGTCTACTTCATATTTTGCAGTCTATTGTGATACTTTATTTTATCTGCACTTCTGACTTCATCCTTTTGTAACTGCATTGCCGTAAGTGTTACACATTAATGACTAACTTCTAGGGGTGTCACAAGACGATACACAAAATTTGAGAACAAGACGAGACGAGATTTTAACATTACCGTAAATTCCGGTGTATAAGCCGCATAAATAAGGAAGGAAGGAAGGAAGGTTTAAGTACGCGTCTGTAGGGCGTCATTACGGAATACTGTAAATGAATCTTCGGTTTATTGAGGACGACAAGGAGGAGTAAAATACGACGACAGGAGCAATGTTTTAACAAGGATACAAAAACGCTACAGCCGTATGGTGTTAGGACTTAGAGGCACGGTCAGATGAGTGAAATAAGAGTGAGTCACTTATATATAATATCTTGTGTCCAACCTGATAGGTTGATCATTAAAATTCAAACGAGATTTGGACTTTGTGTTCAAACAAGAGAGAAATGTGAGAAAATGTTAATGCCTGTCTGAGAAAAGTGTATAAAGTGTATGGTGAGGGGTTTTACAGCCTTAAAACACATACAATAATTGTAAAAAATAAATAAATAAAGTTGGCTAATTTGTGGATTTCACTTATTGCGGGCTATTTTGGGAACCTATCCCTTGTGATAAACAAGGGAACACTGCATACCTTTGGAGTATTAGGTTGTTGTGTGATGAATTTGGTGTTGTTCTTAATAAGATGAGACTGTGAGTCAAACTGTTATGTTGTTATACTGCTATATATGACCTCATGTGATTTCCAATGGGTTGACAAGCTTGTTGTGAGTGCACTGATAGCTCGTGATTGAGCTACCATTTCATCACTGACTCGCAAGCGGCACAGTATTTAAACAATTAGTTGTACTTCTGAAGTAAAGGAGATATTACAAGATTAGAATTTAGCCATATTTAGCGGCAGAGCTGTATAAGCCACGTTTAAGAAAAAAGCAGCGGCCTATACACCGGAATTTACGGTACATTTAAGAAAAGTACAATGAAAAAAAATCTAAAAAAAAAAAAAAGGCAATATACTGCATTCTACTAATTTCATTTCTACTACGTTATACTCTTCTGCACTCTGTGAGTATGCTAGCGGTCCCTCCTCCACCCACCGAGACAAAGAGAAGCAGAACTGACAAATGGGCTCAGTCCGTTTATGCTATTGTTCAATGGAACACATGTGGTGCTGAAACCAATGCACAGAGTGAACTCTCTTCCTGCCTGTTTGGAGGCAAAAGACAAGGAAAACAGACATGCATGCACATGGCAATATATAAATGATCAGGTTCAGTATCATATTTATTGTGTGATTAATTAATGACTTTATTATGGTCCCAGGCCTAGTGCCCACGACCATTTTATTTCTGAACGAGAAATCTTGTCACATTTTTATCTCGCGAGAGCTTGTGACACGAGATCTTGGGACATCCCTACTAACTGCAGATATTATGTGACATCACACCACGTTACAGTCGTCGCCGGCTCTTGAGGGTCAGACAAGCGTATTTGTAACTTGACAGAAAGAAAATGCTGCATACATGTGTTGTTTACATGTGAAAATCATTCAAACATGAGTAATGCCTCCGGCCTCCTCAAACATCATTCAAACAACAGTTATTACTAAGATAGTCCATTATAAAAGGGAAAAAAAGTAATTAAAAAAAATAAATATATATATGCTGCAAAAGTCGTCAAGCGGAGCTGAGTATAAACAGGCTTGAGTTTGCAGTGACCAACAACAAGCAAAATTTATACTAAAACCAAAGTTTAAAAAATTGTGGGAACTCATAAATGCTCATGAAAATGGGAAATGCAGAAAGAAATGCCTCTCACTGTAAATGCTCTAACTGTATAAGTGTCCAATTATTTAATAAACACCATTAATATACTGCTAAGATAAAGTCGGCTCTGTTGCAAGAAAATAAGATGAAAAAGTAATATATAAAACAGTTATGTTCCCATCAAACAGGTAAACAATCTGTCAGCCTTGTTCATTGTAGTTTTCTCAAAAGCACCCCCGTTCAGTACTACGAGCAAAGTACAACTGAGGTTTATATCACCAGCCAAATTAAAAGCAAGCAGACGAAAAACCAAAAACACCAGCAGTGACCAAATCAACACGATCCCTTTAAAGCTCTGTCTTGTCAAATACACCACACAGGTAACGAAACAAGATTACCAAGTAACTTTAGATACAAGATGAGGAAAACCTAAAAAAAAAAAACCCATCCGGAGCAGAGGCAGTGACCAACACGACATGAGCCGCTTTCAACTCTGTCTTGTCAAATGCACCGCATACTCCTCTTTCTGGCTGTAGGGATTCTGTCTAGGGAGGGACGGTCGCTGTGTGTGACTGCCCAATCACAGAGCGTGAAGATTGAATACATGAGTAGTTACCCAATGAAGATTTTTCTTCATCACGATTAAGGAAAATGACGAGCTGTACTCGTTTCATGCTCGTACTCAGCAAAAATGCATCATTCGTAACGGATACTCATCTAAAACGAGTATCCAGCTCATCCCTAGTGTTCATGTCTCTAAGATTGTGGATGATGGGCAAAACTCCAAAAAAGTGCAGTTTTCCTTGACACTAGGCTATGAGGACACACCTCCAGCTGTTTACAAAAAATATTTCTAAAAATAAGTGTTCTGGCAGAGCGATACAATCTAGTAGCATGGACCACCTATGTCAAGTGCAGGCTACCTGGAAGCAACCCAATAGGTTTTGATCGCAATGTTTACATCAAATTATTTATTACCTCCGCCAAGGAGGTTATGTTTTTGCCGGCGTTTATCTGTTTGTTTGTTTGTCTATGTTCAAAATAACGTGAACATTTCTGAATGGATTGGGATAAAATTTTCAGGAATTGTCGGAAATTGGATATGGAAGAACTGATTACATTTTGGGGGTGATCCGGACCACCGTATGGATCCAGGAATTTTTTAAAGGATTCCTTAACATTGCGAAATTGGACCATTTTTGTCATTTGTGCATATAACTCCACAAAAAATGGTCAGAACACATGGAAAAAAAATACAGGACAAGTTTCCAACAGGTTCTACAAAATATCTGATCCAGAGACTGACCTAGATAACGGAATAGTTCCGGACACTATGATACAGAAGATGAAAAAAAATAGGGGACCTTTGGAATTTTCATCATAGGAAGTAGGGGTGTAACGATTCGTTTTAATAATAATTCGATTCGTATCACGATTCATGGTTGCCGATACAACTGAAGGATGATATTGGTTCATTTAGAACGATACAATTTGAAACAATTCAGTAACTTTAAATCGATTCAGTCACTTTTTAGCCAAAAATGCAACCAGTGTGACTGTGAAATAAATACCTGGATACTGGATAGTGCAGGTGAAGTTTCCTAGAGTCCCGTTGTTTTTTTGTAAAAGAATCAGGTATAAATTATTGGTTATGCTGACATACTTAAGAAAAATCAGGATCAATACATGTAGAGGGCGGTATTCCTTGCCGTGATTAAATATTTACTTTAAATCCAAAGTGCAATCCAAACCTGCACTTTGCACCGAAAGGTGAGGGACATTATGTAAATTCCTCAGCAAATGAATGTGGTATGGTGTCTTCAATTTGGTGTTGAAACTTTCTCACCTGTACGAGCCGATGGCAGCAGGGGCTTTTTTTTTGTGCTGATAATCCTCCTGATCAGAGCAGCCATTTGAACGAACGGTGCAGCAACTAGCAAGAATAAACAAATGACAGACGTTTTGCAGCGCACATATGTGTTTTGACCTGGACACACCGTGCTGGATGATGACATCAGTAAGCGCCACTGCTACTAGAGGCGTACAAAACGCCCTTATTTGCATATTGTCATCATAAATATACAGTATGTACGTAGCAAACTGCTGCGATACGTCAACGTCGCCGTCATATTACATGTGGCAAGGCTGATCTGTAAACTAAAACAAGTAAATGCTCTGCATGTTTCTACAAATAAATTTAAGTTAGTGCCTCACGTCTATTACATTCACATGCACACACTAATATGCTTGGGAAACAGTCTGAGTCTTGAGTCTTACCTGTGAAAGGTTATTCCCTGAGATTTGGTCAGGGCAGTAAAACGAGTCGTACATTTCCATGCAGCACATGAATGAGTCATCTTCTCCACTCCAACTCTTGATACATCCAATATGGCGGTGACGTTGACGTTCGGCTCAGCGCTCGGTGCGGCGTCTACGTCTACAATTGTCCCCAGAAATGTCACTTAAAAGCAGTGCCGGAGGCATTACTCACATAGGAGTGGCAATAAGTTGATACCTGAATTGTCTAGATCAGGGGTCACCAACGTGGTGCCCGCGGGCACCATGTAGCCCCCCACGACCACATGAGGTGCCCGCAAGCCTGCTTTTCATTCAGGTTTTCAGTTAATAATGAAAGAACAGTAGAAAGAAATGCATTCTGAAATACAAAATGTGAGTTGTGGACAACAGCATTTTGTTAATGTTCTGGTAAAACAAGCATATTCGCTTTGTTTGGGTTTAAAATAAGCTCTGAAAATAAATGTTACAAAAATGGGTAGCTCTTGGCCATTTTCATTTTGTAAAAGTAGCTCTCACAAGGAAAAACGTTGGTGACCCCTGGTCTAGATATGCCAGTGGGGTGGACAGGGAGTAACCGGGGGGGCCAAACCCACCACTGGACACTCCGTAGCTCCGCCACTGCTTTTGAACCGTCTAATAGAGCACTTAATAGCTGTGCAGTGTACCGAGGACATGTTTTCAATGCACAGTTTCTGGACTGATCACCGTCATGGCGGCCAAACCCGCGCAGGGCATACTTGGCAGTGAATGCCGATCGGCACTCCTGTTTTAACTCTAGACTCCTTGGTTTACATGCCCACTCGTGCTTCTACAGAGAGGTTCCAATATTAAAAGATTTATGTGCTGAATGACGCTTAAGAATTTAAGTCAAAGTCAACAAAAGTGAGAAAACTTGACCGGAACTGACAAAGTGATGCTGGAAAACTTACCTACCGCTGGTAATTCGTGCAAGACACGGTTTTATTGACAGCTCCTCCACAAACTACATAGATACTTTATTTATCTCCAAGAGAAATTCAAATTGAGCAGGACTACCTCGGAAAGTTGTGTGCTGCAGCCAAATGCGTCTAAGTGGAAACGGCGGTTAGGCTGAACTAATGTTCTGCACCACAGAGCCCCGTTTGTCAAAATTGTCCCCCAACCGTGGGGACACTGGAGTGACGGAGAGTGACCACGGGCCACCCCGTAGCTCCGCCACAGCTTAAAATCAATTTCAAATAAGAACATAGGAGATAAATATGAATACAGAATGAAGGGAAACTGTATTTCACAGGTTCACTACAGCTCCCATGACCACCACGTACCCGGAAGACGATGACGTCACACCCAAGCAGACTGACTCGAGTAAAGTCTAACGTCTTCATAATTAAAACTGCTAAAACACACACACATCCGTATAAAGCATGTCGTGCTTAAACCCAATGCTTTATTTCCTAGTATCGAGTCAATCGATTGATTACCTTTTCAATGATATTGGAAACTTGCCGAACACAGATCGATGTAGTTGGATCATAGGAATGAAGGATTTTAAAGTTAAGAACAGGATTGCTCAGCCGAAAACGAATGAAACAGAGTGAAGTGTGGCATGAAGCACAATGTATTCACTAGCTCTGAGCTGAGTATAAAATAAAGTTATACGCTGTGCGTACACTTTAATAAAAATAAAAAAATCATAATAAATCATATTAACTGTAATTCATAAAATAAATAAATGACAATTTATTTAAATATATATATACTGTATATATGTATATATATATATATATATATACTGTATATATATATATATATATATATATATATATATATTTATATATATATATATATATATATATATATATATATATATATATATATATATATATTACCTCCCTTACAGTGTTACTAAGGCTTAACAAGAAACATTATTATTATTATATATTATTCAGTATGTATGTATATAATTAAACAATACCAAAATAACAAAATGCAAGTGTAGGTAGGACCACACATATGGCATCATTCACTACCATTCCACTAATCCATTAATTACCATTCCAAGAAGTGTGCCGAGGGCATGTTTTCAATGCAATTTTTCTGGATTCTGCCCCCTATAATGGCGGCCAAACCCGCTCAGGGCATAATACGGAAGTGGATGCCGAGTCGGCTCTCCTGATGTATAATCTCCTTGATAGGAATATAAATGGATGCATCATGTAGCAGATGACTCATTACACCTCTAATAGGAAGACAACAAATCAAGCTATAAACATGCAACAAACACCATTCTATATAGCCAAGACACTGTGGAATCTGGAGTGTGCCAGCGGATTTGTTGTATCTTAAAAGCTATGGCACTAGATCCAGAAGAAAACCACCATTTTCATGATTTGCACAGAAGAAAACCACCATTACGGAAAATGCATCTTTTGTGAATAACTACTGAACTAATATTGATATCATCCATCCATCCATTTTCTATGCCGCTTCTCCTCATTAGTGTCACGGGCGACAGGCGGGGTACACCCTGGACTGGTGTTGATATCATTATGAATCCAATTGCTATTGATATGTTTTTAGGGTCAAGGAATATAAATGTGTAGATAAAATAAATGTAGGCGTAATATTTATGGTGTAAATCACAAAACGGAGGGAACTATGGCGCTTACCGGAGGTCTGCACTCTCTGAGTGCCTTTCTAGTTATTGTTTGTACGCTACACCCCCATGGAATAACAGCACAGCAAAATTACGAACGACAATTAGGATAGAGCCCTAGAAAGATTATTTTAGGTTTGATTGTTAGAACACATAAAGCAAATATTTGCATAAACCAAGTGCGTATTAATAGATCCATAAAGGTCAAAGTGTACCCTACAACCAGTGTTGCTAGTATTCCCATTTACTGTATCTGAAATGCCAACCAAATACCTCAGTGTGTTTTTTTGTTTGTTTGATTTTACTTTATGAAAAGCCAATTAAATCTGCCCAAAGCTAAATGTCATCTACTGCTCATGAACTACCCATTTCATCGATAGCAATGCTGATGTGCAATGGTGTCTACTCACTTGTCTGTGGTGCAGTAGTCATGGACCTGGCTCAAAGATCTGCAGGTTGAATCAGACTAACATGGCGCATTTATGAGATGATCTGAATAGGAGAGCCTTCGAGCCTTGGGACCTTTGGACCTCGGGACCTGTGCCAGGTTTAACATGTGATCACTCGACATAAACAAAGGTACGTTTGTCACGTTATCAGCAAACTGCTCATGAAAATACATAATGACATTTTATACCATTTGTGGTGTGACATAATACTTTTTACTTATTTTTTTCCCTCTATATGATAAATGTTGTTAATTCATTCATTTTCTATACTGCTTGTCCTCATTAGGGACGTCATGAATGACCTGAAGCCTATCCCTGGTCACCTGTCAACCACAGGGCACATATAGACAATCATCCACATTCTCATGCTCACCAATGGACAATTTAGAGTCTCCAATTAACCTAGCGTGTTTTGGGGATGTGGGAGTCAGCGGAGAAAACCCATGCATGCACAGGGAGAATATAAACACTCCACAGAGACACTCCGCCCTCGATCTCTTGACTGTGTGACCTTACTTCTCGGCCACTGTGTGGCCCCATAAACATTATGAATATTTTTTTTTTTTTTTTTACAGCATGACGGTGTCCCAGTGCACAAAGCCAGATCCTTACAGACATTTAATGGTTTGGTCATCAAACACTTTCAGAGGAACTTAAAAGGGGACTACAGTCACACTCCAACATCTTGTAGAAAGTTTTTCCGGAAGAGTGAAAGCTGTTATAGCAGTAAAAGAGAGGAACAAATTTATATTTTTCCACTTTCAGGAAGTAAAAATCGAAAAAAGATGGATGGTTATGCAAAGGCGTCTCAATACTTTTGATCATATTTTAAATTTCTTGTTTTGATTTTTGAAAGTGGTCATTTTTTATGCCAATTTCAAATACCAACCCTGTATATAATACCACAAGCAGCAAGAAGTGATTAGGAACTGACATAAAGTAATTAGTGAGGATTTGAAAGTGGCATCCTTCCATATACATATCTTTGTGTCATATATGCAATCTCAGTTGCACAACACTCAGAGGCCTTCATGTTGTGAGCTGTGCGTCATTTGGGTGCACACATTTTTTGCTTGGAGACAGGTCTTGACTGCTCTCACATCCTAATAAACAATTGTTGCATATTTTCTCAAAGTGATATTGCAGTCCTTAGAGTATGTTTGTATGATATTCCATTCCATTTTCCTCCACTTATCCAGGTCCGGGTCACGGGGGCAGCAGTCCCAGCAGGGAAGCCCAGACTTCCCGGTCCCCGATCACCTCCTCCAGCTCCACCGGGAGGACACCAAGGCGTTCCCAGGCCAGCTGTGAGACATAATCCCTCCAGCGTGTCCTAGGTCTTCGCCGGGGCCTTCTCCCGGCTGGGCATGCCCGAAACACCTCACCAGGGAGGCGTCCGGGAGGCATCCGGACTAGATGCCCGAGCTACCTCAGCTGGCTCCTCTCGATGTGAAGGAGCAGCGGCTCTACTCTGAGTTCCTCCCGGATAACCGAGCTCCTCACCCTGTCTCTTAGGGTGAGTCCCGCTACCCTACGAAGAAAACTCATTTCAGCCGCTTGTATCCGCGATCTCGTTCTTTCGGTCATGACCCAAAGCTCATGACCATAGGTGAGGGTGGGAACATAGATCGAACGGTAAATTGAGAGCTTTGCCTTCCGGCTCAGCTCTCTCTTCACCATGACGGTCCGGTACAGCGACCTCATTACTGCAGACTCTGCGCCGATCCGCCTATCAACCTCACGCTCCAACCTTCCCTCACTCGTGAACAAGACCCCGAGATACTTGAACTCCTTCACCTGTTTGTATGTTATTCTTTTTTTTTATTTAAAAAATAACAGTTTCAACCATATTCCAAGTTTTTAGGTGGCCACAGTAATGTTATTTCTACAAATGGCCTTTAGATGATACAGTATGTATAACATAGTCGTATTTCTGTTGCTTTTATCTTAATAGATATGCTGTCTCATCTCATGCGGTTTAAGGTTTGTATGCCATACTGCAATCAAGTTTCACTGCATAAAATGTGATATGTTCAGAAACATTAAGTGTTTCAGCCCTGCTCAGTTTTTTAAACTGTCATGAGTGGTGGTTGAAGAAAACAAATGACTGCGTGCACTACCCCCAATCATAACTTGTTAAGAGTAAATACAAATTATAGCATTGTAGAAGAACAGCCTGAATGCTTCACTCTCCCCTTCTCAATCTGAGAGAAGTTGAAACATGGCAAGTATGAACAAGACCAGCAGGAAAACCAGTTGGGGCATGAGACACTGAAGATGATTTAATTAAACGACTTGTTGCTAAGTGAAACGGCAGAAATACTGAGCAACACGGAAATAAGGATGTCAAAGCTTGTAATTGCCTTGGCATAATCACTACACTTTCTTTAGCTAGATATGAGGAGCAAAATATTGGACATACTGTGCCTTACAGTACAATGCAGTGCAACTCAACACCACTGTAAACTAAACATTGTTAAAATACAGTTGCATTCAAACGTATTCAACCCCCATTGTAAACTATATTTATAAATTAAATGTAGAAACTTTGAATGGTGGCCGAGTGGTTAGCATGTTGGCCACACAGTCAGGAGATCAGGAAGACATGGGTTCAAATCTCTGTTTCATACAGTATCCCCACAGGGGATACCCGAAGGAGAGAGTGTACCGCAACAACCCACAGACCATTGAGGCCCTGAAGACCAACATCTGTCAGGAAATTCGGAGAATCCCTTTTGCGATGTGTGACAATGTCATCACAAACTTCAATGTGCGTGTTGCAGCTGTAATCCACAGAAGAGGAGCGTGGATTGAACATGTCATCAATTATTGAACTATGTAGAAAACAAGAAACAAAGTGGAAAACCTTTGGTATCAAATCTTAATTTGATGTTTCTGTTACAAATCAGTAAATACAATTTTACAAATACAAACAAAACTAGGTAAAAAGTGATGTTAAATGTTCCTTCGCCAATTCATTTGTGATTTGCAATTATTTTTGCGTAATTATTACATTACTATAATTATTGTCTATAAAGTGTTTTTGTGTTAACATTAATTGGATTTACATTATTTTCAATGGGAAATTTTGCTTTGGTTAGAGTCTGGAACAGATTTGTGACGTTAACCAAGGCACCACTGTATCTGTATCTACCTTACATTTGACTCTGTTGTTGACTCTGAGTGCAACTAAAATTTTGCAAGAGGTTTTCTGAGTTCACACCATGAGATGCTAACTCAGGTGTGTCCAAACTGTGGCCTAGGTGCCATTTTCGGCCTTCAGCTCCTTAAGTTTTTCTGTATGTGGCCCTCGGTGTAAAAAGTTTGGACATCCTTGGTCTTTGATATTTATAGATTATATTTTTCTCCTTTGCATCACATAAGATACTAGCAATGGAAAATAATTTTTTCGGCCACAAAGTGATAGAAACCAACCATAAACATCACACACACACACTGAGAGTCATTCAGAGTTCAGCAGTGGTTCTGACAGGTAATACAGGCTGAGACGAAGCAGGTACAGAAGCCCAGAGGGAGCTTCCATTGATGGGTCTGCAGTAGAACCGTTCACTCACATGCTCCATACTGCAGGTAGTCTTGTGTTACACACATCAACTCATCTGCCTACTGACAAATGTAATGAATACAAGGTTTAATCATCGCAAGGCGGCATGGGAAGACATCTATTGTGGACACTGACAGAGATAAGTACAACAATGTTTTACAGATTTGAAGAAGAATTTTAATTAGCTTTCAATTAATTGCATATCAGGGCTATACAGAAGCTCACAGAGGGATGCTGACTATCTCAGTTTATTCTCTTCTTGTCATGCTTCATCTGTCCTGACACGGTGGGAAGAAATAGGAGAGCCTGAGCCCAACTTTGAAAACAAAACTTTAAAATGAAACTGACTTGTCATTTTTGGTAGCAAATTATTCTCCATGTCAAACCTTCGTCTGGGTCAGTTTGTAGATGCTACCTTTATATTGATTATTATACGGTTTATACTTTCGCATAGACTTCCTCAAGTGCTAAGCCGCTATTTTGTTGTCAAGACAAAGAAAAATAAGAAGTACACAGATAAATTATCCCATCTAGTGGTTATTTGAAGAAATGGTTGATGCACTTGCTAAGTGGTTCTAAAAATAAAATAACAATAAATAATAATTTATAAAATAATGAAAGTAGAAATAAAATATTTAAAACATTTGTGAAAATAATTGATAATAAATAAATAAATATATATATTGCTTATATTTCTATATTATTGCTTGCTGTTATTAATGTACTTATTCATAAATTATACAATACAATACAATACAAAATAATATAAAAGTAAGTATGTCAGGAACAGACAAGGCATGTAAGGTCTAGACCAGGGGTCACCAACCTTTTTCCTTGTGAGAGCTACTTTTACAAAATGAAAATGGCCAAGAGCTACTCATTTTTGTAACATTTCTTTTCAGAGCTTATTTTAAACCCAAACAAAGCGAATATGCTTGTTTTACCAGAACATTAACAAAATGCTGGTGTCCACAACTCACATTTTGTATTTCAGAATGCATTTCTTTCTACTGTTCTTTCATTATTAACTGAAAACCTGAATGAAAAGCAGGCTTGCGGGCACCTCATGTGGTCGTGGGGGGCTACCTGGTGCCCGCGGGCACCACGTTGGTGACCCCTGTTCTAGACTGTGTTATTTTTTTCCTTCAAAGGATGTGTAAATGGACAGACTGATTTGTCATGCAACAAACACAAATGTGACCTGGTTTGGTTCAGTTCTGAATACTATAAATTACCTCTTACTTATTACAGTGTACTTATTATATACAAGCAACCATTGATAGATTTAGTATGTCATGTATAAAAATGCTGAGCCACAGTTTAATAACATGCTTGGAACAAATGATGTCACATTGTCACTGTCACATTATTGATAGTGACACATTTCACTTCACAATAAAATTAAAAAAAATGCCTGACGTCAAAATAATTGTTCATCATACATATGCTCATAAAATTAGGCAGAGGGCAGATTTAGTAGATGTTTACAATGCCAAAGTTATGCCTCACTGCCAATATTAGCCGCGCTGATGACACCATCTGGTTATTTATTATTCTAATGCTTCTTTGGTTGCATTTTCATTTTGCATTTCAGAGCAAGCATACCATGTGCCAGCAATCCAGATGTTGGTTTCCCAGGCTCTTATGCAAGCATTTAATTCCAGGTTACAGTGAAGGGTCATTTGAAGGGAATAAAGGTTGTATTTAAGAAGAATATGACAGGGAGTTGTATTGTTATGTGACGTATTAAAAAAAAAACACCAAACACAGTTAAACCTTTTTTAGGTCAACTTGTACATAATAAGTGGACATAATGAAGGTCATGAGAAATGTTCCAGAGTAGCCACCTGTGTGGGCCACATTGCCATTGGCTTACCTTGATTGTTGGGGGTCTAAGACAAACCAATAGTGTGTGTAACCGCATCCCAAAGAGGGAGGTGTTGCCTGCGGAGGAAAGTTTAAAAGCAGGTGAGTGTTGTGCGGGCTCTTTCGAGAAGCATCAATCAACATGATCCCCATTGTGTTGGCCTCAGTGCTCATTGCTGCTGGTAAGAACATCTGGGCTCTTTCACTCCTGTTTACGTGTGCGTGCGTGTGTGTGTGTGTGTGTGTGTGTGTGTGTGTGCGTACGTGTGCGCGCGCGTGTGTGTGCATGTGTGCGCATGTGTGTGTGATGGTCCATCTAATGACAATGTTCACTGTAAAATTGCAAAAACAAAACGTCACATAAGTTTGACAAAAAGTCAGAACAAAACAAGGTTTAGATTTTTATGAGAAAAAACGTGTGATTTCACAAAATAGAAGAACAATAACATATAATAAAATTGTGACATTTCCAAAAAAAGTCATTTTTAATTTTGCAAGAATTAAGTTGGATTATGTGAAAAAACTACAACATTTTATTGTGAGAAAAAATAATTAAGTTGTAATATTACATTACGATCATAAACATATATCTGCATTAATATGAGGGCTGTGGATGGTTACTGTAGCTACTGCCCTACAGTTTCTATATGGAAAAGCCAATGTTTTAATCAATCAGTCAAAAAAAAAAAACATGAATTTGTTCTTCCACCTGTTGCCCTTCACACGTCCTCTTCCTGCAGCCCTAGGGTGCGGCACCCCACCCATCGAGCCCCTGACTTCCCGTGTGGTCAATGGAGAAGATGCCAAGCCTCACAGCTGGCCCTGGCAGGTAGGTTAATATGTCCGCATCACACATCTGTCTGACTTTTGATATCTGCTGGCAAATGCCATCATCCTGGCATCTGCTTCTTAGCTGACAGACTCAGGGGCTGTTGAAAGAGCAGTAATTAGATGTTTGCCTCTGAAATGAGTCAGCACTGCTATCCATCGCCAAAACCTTCTTTGTGCACCTGTGTGTGTGCGTGTGTGTGTGTGTTCCATTTGCAGATCTCTCTTCAGTATGAGAGGGATGGAGAATGGAGGCACACATGTGGGGGATCTCTGATTGCTGCCAACTGGGTCATGACTGCTGCTCACTGCATCAAGTAGGAACCTACGTGCGCACAAAAAGAAATACCAACCGACAGCATCACACAAACACAACGACAGCTTTGAACTGGTAATCAAGAATATGGCCTGGGAAAAATTTGTAGGTCTTTGACCTTGTAGTGAGGTGTTCAGGGACACATCATCATCAACAATAACTTAAGTTACAAAATGTCGATCCTAATGGCCATAAAATATTTTGGTGGATCTGTATTGCCAAGCTACTTTCCTAATGTTACCATGAACCTTTGACCCATTGAGTCAAAAAGGTTGAAAAACCACCTCGCTTGACCACATTATTTCTCACATTTAAATTCAGTTTTGTAATGTTGGGTCAGTCCAAGGGGAGCGGAGTACTTGCTCATGTTCAGTTTCGAAGCATGGTATTAAATCTGTACTCTCTAACTTCTGTTGGGATTTAACACTAAATGAACTCAAATAAAAATCGTGTGTGCCCCACCTTGCAGCAACAAGCTCTCCTACAGGGTGTTTGTGGGAAAACACAACCTTGTGGAGGAGGAGATCGGCTCCAAGGCCATCTTGCCTGAGAAGATCATCGTGCATGAGAAATGGAACCCCATCTTTGTGGCTTTTGGGTAAGACTCTCTGGGAAGGTGAAGGTGAAATTCACTTCTGCTCGTAGCACGCAGAATACAAGTAAAAATGGAGTGGTGCATCTGTGCATAGTCACACTGCATTGTTCTCAACTAAAAATGGCTGACAGCATTGTCATGTTGGCCTTTCTTTCACAACCAGTTTGAAGCACAGGTGTCTCCGCCTGCGGAACATTGCTGCTTGATGCACCTACGCCTGTGATACACAAACTTTCAAATTTTGCTTGCTTGGTAAATAAAAGCCCCAATTAGAGCATTTACGATAAGCCTACATACTGTATATGCTGACAAAATCAACTTTCAAAATGTTTTGGGTTAATATTTGAGAGCGCTATTGGTGCGCATGCATGCATCACCTAGTACTGGCCTGGCATGCATATTGCAGCATTTTCTGTTGTTTTTGTGTTTTCTGTAGAATGAGAGATTGTTTGGTAACAAACATACTTTTTGTGTGTGGTTCCTACATTGTCCTCAAGTAAAAATGCTGTCCTCTGTCTCTCTCACGCAGTAACGACATTGCCATGATCAAACTGTCTGAGCCAGTGACTTTAAGCGACCAGGTTCAGCTGGCGTGCATCCCTCCTGCCGGTACCCTGCTGACCAACCTCTACCCTTGCTACATCACTGGATGGGGCAGACTGTACAGTAAGTGGCTTTTTATTTCCATTTTTTACAGTTCAGTACCTTCACAATGCCTTTAGAGTCTTGATGTTTGGATCTAAACCAGCGGTAACCCAAGGAGACCAGAGTTGGGGTGAAAATAACATGCATGAGAACTTGGCTAAATCATTTTAGGGAGTTAATAGTCCTAAATTGAAGATTTGCAATCGCCTGTGGAGCCTGCTGCCAGCAGCTATAGTCCATGTGGTTGTTCACACACTGTGGCTGTGTGTTCTAGCCGGAGGCCCCATTGCTGATAAGCTGCAGCAGGCTTTGATGCCAGTGGCTGACCACCCTACTTGCTCGCAGCCTGACTGGTGGGGCATCGCTGTCAGGACCACCATGGTGTGTGCTGGTGGGGACGGAGTTGTGGCTGGATGTAATGTAAGTTTGTTGGTTTTTTTTAGACTACTTAAAAAAAAACAATTAAAAAAAACATAATGAATTATATGGCTTGCACAATTTAGGTTCCACTGTAGCATGTTCACTGGAGAATTTAGTGGGGAACAGTATAACCACTGTAATATTGCTCTAGCTGGACTACTTCTATAGCATTGTTTCTGCAACAAGGTTCTATCCTGTATTCTATTCTAAAATGAAAGCCATTGCTGCGTGCACATACTGCACGACATATAATAAATAGGCACTCACACATGCACAAGAAGTTGTTTATAGGGTAGTCAATTCACACAAGTCACCCGTCACAGAGTGCATGTGCACTCACCCTGTCTCCCCCCCACCTCTCACCCCCACACACACACTTGTCTCGCATTTAATGAAGCCCTGACGTGTTACTTGGCTTTCTTTTTTCATTGAGTGAGCGGTAGCTGGGGTGAGTGAACGAGTTAACAGAGACGAGGTACCCGTGAGTCCCGATTCAGTAAAAAAAAATTGCAAGTTTTGAACAACTCATTCAAGACTTGCACATCTATAAAACTGAGTGAATGTCAAAACATTGTCGTATTGATGTGGAGGTCATTTCCAAAATATCATAGCAATTACTGAGTGTCCAGTCAGACTGGTGCAGCATCTTGGAATGGCTACAGCCGGCTATTAAGGGGAGCCTCTGAGGCACATTTCTTCCAATTAGTCCCATTCTAAATAACGGAGAGAGAAAAATCTGTTCCATGGGTCAAGCTGTTGCCATTATCAAATCTTTTAACATTATTAATGCAAGTGTAAAGATGTTTTCCATTCCTAGAAAGAAAACACCTTAATGGCGTTGGTGAATTTCTTGATTTTGGTCAATTGTCTCCAGAAGTGTAAAAATACGTAAACCACTGTGAAATGGAAAAACAATAACTCTACGTCAACCTTGGTAATAAGTGACATACCTAGTCAGTATAGTTCCGCTAAGAAAATAGAACATAACGGCCTACACGTCTCCTCCTGCTCTCAGGGTGACTCAGGCGGCCCTCTGAACTGTAAGAACATGGAAGGCGTGTGGGAGGTGCACGGCATTGCAAGCTTCGTCTCTGGGCTGGGCTGCAACTACGAGAAGAAACCCACCGTCTTCACCCGTGTGTCCGCTTTCAATGACTGGATTGATCAGGTATAGGCAGAAAAAAAATCCACCTTTTGTGAAAAAACGTGCATTTTATGTTTGAGCTCATTTTTAAAAAATCTACATTTCTTTTTAGGTCATGATGAACAACTAAATATGATGGAGCATCAATAAAACTTACCTATCTGTGTGCATTTGTCTTGTGTTTAGTTGAACAGATGATCTCCCAGTCAAAACATGATTAGCTGAGTAAAGAACAACTAGCAACAATGTCAACAAGTATCCAGCAGGTGTCCTCACACACGCATGTTATGGAATTGGGCCTGACAACGCTCCCTCTGATTTGAGCCAAAGTGAAGCCATGAGAGACCGTCTGAAATCAGCTCTCAAAAAGCAAGCAGCTAAATACCATCAGACGTTGGTTTCAGTTCCATTATGGAACGAACCAGGCATATAAAATATGAGACTAATATCCTTCCATGGCCTCTCTTTATGAACGCCGTATCGCTCAGCTGGGGAATCTGCCCTCATATTCTTGTGATAACACAAAATGAAGAGGGTTACAATGGCAAAAGTGAGATTAACACTTCTCTCATTTATTTGCCTCGATGTGATGAGGCCTCTATGTGAGAGTCATGCCCAGTGATATTACTAATAATAATAAAATTAAATTATGCCCCTGCCTCACACATATAATTGGTCACATTTGCAGGACATTTTGATGGAGAAATTGAGTACGAGAGTATGAGAAGTTGAAAGAGTGAGATAAAAGAAATAATTACAGTGTGTGTGTGAGTGAGAGAGAGAGAGAGAGAGGGAGAGATATAGGTGTCCATAAGTCTCTCAGTAATATTCCTTTAAACCTATTGAAAGTAAATAAAGATGGATATAGGTATATGCCATTTTTTATTGCCAAGTAACATTCTTGTATCATCTCACACTATCCATTTACATTGTTGGTTCATTTGATTGCTTGATTACTATCATCAGGTCATACATTTATCATCTAATTAAACTCCTGCTTGTGTCGAAGAAACACTGTCTTCAAAGTAAAAAATAATGAATTGCAATAATTTAAACCGCTTCTCCAAGTGAGTTTCTTTTTAGTGAACTTTGTGTCAGAAACCAGTGTCAGGGGAGAACGTTGGTGGCCTCAGAAGAATGCTTTTGTCTGCATGAACTTATGGGGTCACAGTACCCTGGTTATTCCCAAACAGAGAGACAAAGGAAGTAGGACAGGGATACTTGCTGTTGTGCTGCATAGTAACCACAAAAAAAGGGGAGGGAACTCGTCTGGGTGGAAAAGTAAGGGAGAAGGATGTTGCATACTAAATAACTAACAGGGTGCCTTTTGTTTTAATATTGTGGTTGTAGTTTGCAGTGGTATAGAACCACACTACATCAGTGTAATATTTTATAGTTAGATTAGGTTACCAAAATATTTGATCCCAGTACAATGCAGCGCAGTTCTACACCACTGCAAACTACAACCACAATAAAACCTATAAAGGAGCTCTATGTAGAGTGCAGCCCTCCACCAAGGTGGAAAGATTGTGGTCTGCATGTCAAAATAAAGTTTAAAACAAACCCTTTTCAAATGAAAGTGTATGTGTAACTCGCCGGGTTCAGCCAGCACCACATTCCACCAAATGAGAGTCAAGAAAGCTGGCTGTCAAGCTAAAAGCTCAACAACGTCAACTTGACATCCAGAGCAATTTTTAAGGCATCAGGGAGTGATGCTTACCAACATACATTTGCATATCCACACTGGCTGGCATCCGTTACATACAGTATCAAGGAAAATGACATAAGGTCCCTGTGCCAAGTCTCAAGGAGATCTGCAGAAATACTGGACGGTGTGATGAGTGTGAATGAGACTGTACCGGGCGGACTGGCCATCAGGAGTAACGGGACTTTTCCCGGTGGGCCGATCAATAATGGGCCAATTGACGGATGTTTATTTATTTGTATACAGGTATTTAATGTTGTGCCTTGCCTTGGTAACTACGATAACGATCTCTCGGGCCAGCCCAGCAACATGCCGCTGCAGACAAAACACAACATAGTGGACAAGTTGTCACAGTCAGAGCTGCCCCTCCTGACACACAGATCAAGCGATGTACATAGGGCCCCACGATCCATGGGGCTTATTTTGTGCAAAGGATGCGCATCGCTGCCGTGGCCCGTGAATGCAGCATCAAGTTCGTCCGAGGCTCTGTCAAAAAGTAGAGAAAAAAATTGCAAAATTCACATGTCTTGCTGTCAGTCTGTTGGTGCAGTAGCATACTCTCCCCACAACAAGGCAGAAGCTTTGCTTCCAACCCTGGGCAGTTTTTAAAAAATATATAAATAAGAGGAGGGTCCTCATGGGGGTTGAGGTGGGGGCAGTCTGAACCAAAAAGTCCATGGCCAAATATTTGTCCCAATCCATTGTCATTATGCAGCCGGGGGGGTTGCACATGTTCACAACTACGGCAAATGCTCCAGCAACACCTCTGTTCAATTAACCTCAGAGTCTCTTATAATCACAGACTACAAAAGCAAACAACCACTGAGGTCTCTGAGTAGTGCAGGGTCAAACAACACTAGCAACCTCCTGATGTAGTTTGGAATCATGTCCACAAGATGGAAGTAGCTGCCTTTGAAGTGTCATGAGCTATCAGCATCTAGCAAGTTTATCTACCTCTGCATGCACTTTAAAATGCTGGTTATGCTTGTCAGTTGTTGGTGGGAAACTCACGCGTGTCACACTTGCCATACTGTTGTTCACAATGAACTCATCAGTGGTATTGATGCTGGCTGAGCAGTTTGCCCCTTATTGGTATGACAACATTGGTTCTGTTGCTGCTGTGTTGTGCAATATACTTGTAATAAATGACCATGTGGTCAAAGAGAGCTACATTTCCTTTCTACTTTCCTAAATGTACTCCATACCTGGTTCACCTACTTTCAATTAACGCCTTGTCCTTTTTGTGGTTTAGGTACACAAACACCCGGGCTATAATTAGCACATATAGTGTATCCAAACTGGTTAAATACTTTGTAAAAAACAATATAAATCTCAAGGTAATTTTACATGAAACTGATACAGTAAATAAAATACATTTTATGCTAATAGAGTATTCAAAAGCATGGCACTCTTCGGCTTATGACAAACCCAACAGCTCTTTCATTGGTTTAGCCCCCAAAATAGATTATGACAGATTATAGACACTTTGGGATCTTGAAAGTGACATTGGTTGGACTGTCACCAAGGTGTGAGACGTAAAGCTCTTGATAGGATGTTCCAAGAGTATCTTTTCTATTAACAGCTCAGATGTGAAGGTAGAGGGAGGGTGAATGATAGAAAGGATGGGTGTGTGTAACAGGGGAGGGACCATGCACTGATGCACAGCCCCACTACAGTATAGTGGCAGTGCTATCTCTCCCAGCCGTGCTGCATCCTGTCAACCGTCACTGGGAAGCAACTGGGACTCCTCCAGGGCTAACCGGCGGCGTGCTGGCTCATCAAGCACACACTGCCAAGGGCTCGGACTCACTTTGGTGACCTACTTCCAACAGAAGACTTTCCCGCCCCCTGCAAAGCTCTATTGAACTGGACTTGCAGCTCTATGCTGAAAACGTGCATGCATGCTTTGGAGCAGAGGAGCGTCAAGCAGAGGAAAACAAACTTAAAAAGCGTGGGAGGATTTTCTGGGCAAAAAAAGTAAGCTTAATGCCAAAATATCCCACTTTTAGAATTTCCTAAAACTGCTTTCTTATCCTTAAAACATAAAATGTAGTATGGTTAACTCTGAGTGTATGTTGATGGATGACAGAAAACCACATGAAGTACAGTACAGTAATTTGCAAAAGTCTACACCACAAGCTTTGTTTTATTAAGACAGTAGCCATTTTAATATAGTAAAACAGTAAATAGTATGGGATGCTTCAATCAGGGTTTTATGCTGCCGATTCTGATCATCCGATCATCCATGAGTGAGATTGGCCGATACTGATCACATAACATTTTTCAAGTTATTTATGATGAGTGCGATTGGCCCGGGCCACCGTTAGACAATTCCAAGGACACCTGGCAAATAGGTCATCCTTAAAAAATACATTTATGTGCAGATGTTTTTTCTACCTTTATTTTTGTGAAACAATTTTTGTGCTAGTGGCCGCACGGTGGTCTAGTGGTTAGCATGTTGGCCACACAGTCACAGTCTGGAGATCGGGAAGCTCTGGGTTCGAATTTCCATTGGGCATTTTCTGTGTGGAGTTTGCATGTTCTCCCCGTGCGTGTGTGGTTTCCTCCCACATTCCAAAAACATGCATGTTAGGTTAATTGGCGACTCTAAATTGTCCATAGGTATGAATGTGAGTGTGAATGGCTGTTTGTCTATATGAGCCCTGCCATTGGCTGGCGACCAGTCCAGGGTGTATCCCAAGTCAGCTGGGATAGGCTTGAGCATACCCCCGCGACCCTAATGAGGAGAAGCGGCATAGAAAATGGATGGATGGATGGAATTTTTGTACTATTTGACATCAACCTTTGACATAACATCTGTGGATCGATCGGAGCATCCCTAGTAAATAGAAGTCCAGCTACATTCATTTGCAATGACATTAATTGGGGTTCAAACCCAGTTAAGTGTAGATTGCTGCTGCTGTTGTTCTAGTGTAGGGGTGTTCACACGCAGTATAAACTTTAGCCACTAGAAACTTTCTAACTTCTTGATTTTTGCAGTTTTGTCTATTCTATAAGGCTCGAGTGTCATGTCATTGTCAACCATTAACAGTGTACATAGTGCAATGAAACGTGTTTTTCCAGGTCCTGGTTCAATATAGACATTCTAAGAACACATAAAAGACCAGCAACACGACACAGTTGTCATTTTAATTAAGTTCATTCTAAGGGTTGCCTTCAACTTTTGCCTAAAGCCTATGCACTGATCAATTTAATTACCTAGTCATTTATTTTCACTTTGCATAATTCAACTTGAACTTGCTATACTTACCAAAAGCTAAAATAGCATTATGTTTACATTTTACTTGATGTTCTTACCATTTTCTGAACTCCTCTTCCATACAGAAACTATCTGAATGTGGTCTTTCACTACACCAATTTTGACATTTGCAGTTGAGCTGCATACATGCTGCAGGTGGTTGTTCAATGAGCAGGTAATTTGTCACATGAGATGAAGGTGCCTCACTCTGCAAAATGGATGCATTATGCAAAAGCTCACCTGAATTCCATGCACAAGTGTACTTGCTGCATGCTCCATGTTGCATGTGATGCATGTTTAGACAAAGACAGCATTCTTTCTGTAATGTTTGCACGCATTTACATTTACATTACAGGCGTATGTGGGCAAAAAACACAAATGTTACATTATGCTGGGGGAACAGAAATATGCATGTGAGAGGAATTGTGTCCGTTTTAGACTCAAAGCTTCTTGCACAGACGTTGCATAACAGACGCACTGCTGTTATCAGTCTATTGACTGTTGCCTCAGGGAGCATGCACGTGTTTTTAGACCAATGATTTTTTAACCCTCAAAATACTTTAATATTTTAACCAGAGAAAGTGAATGTTGGAGATTAATCATGAAACTTTTTTAAACATTGTAACTTTTTCAATATTTTTAACCATTATTATTATATTTATAATAGCTACACATCATTAGAATATACAACATGTTTTCATTGTTTAGTTACAACATTTTCATTACAGTCATTACCATTCTTCACTAACTGGCTGATTGGTTACCCTAGTGAGGCGTAAAAAGTGAGTACACCCCTCACAAAAATAGTAGTAGTCAGTCTACACCTTGTATAGCAGTGTTGATTTACTATCCACTGAAAATAACCTCACGGGGGCCCAGTGGTGGCGATCTGGAAGATCTGGGTTTGTATCTCCGTTTGGGTATCTCTGAGTGGAATTTGCATTTTCTCCCCGAGCGTGTGTGGGTTTTCTCCGGGTACTCCGGCTTCCTCCCACATTCCAAAAATATGCATGTTATTTTAATTGGAGACTCTAAATCAGTGGTCTCAAACTCGTGTCCCGTGGGCCATTTGCGGCCCGCCGAGTCACATTTTGCGGCCCGCGACTTGTCGTCAAAGATTACTGTTGTTACTCGTAGGATGCACACATAAGCCTGCACTGAACTAAGAGTGAGTGAGTCACTTTAAAAATGTGGTAAAAAAATTCCACCCATTTTCTATACAGCTTTTCTTCATTAGGGTCACGGGTAAGCTGGAGCCTATCCCAGTTGAATGCAGCAAAATATAAACTGTGAAATTATTTATTTATTTATTTGATTCACCCTATTACTGTATCAAGATATTATTGTTACTGTGAGCCATGTATCACGTGTCGTATCGTGAGGTACCCTGAGATTCCCAGCCCTACTCTCAATACTTGATGCAGCCCAGCCACACTCAGACTCTACCTCCAGCGGCCCCCAGGTAAATTGTGTTTGAGACCCCTGCTCTAAATTGTTCATAGGTGTGAATGGTATATGTGCCCTGCGATTAGTTGACGACCAGTCCAGGGTGCACACCGCCTCTTGCCCAAAAGTCAGCTGGGATAGGCTCCAGCATATCCCCGCCACCCTAGTGAGGACAAGCGGCATCAGAAATGAATGAATGAATAACTTAACACACAGCCATTATTTTCTAAATAGCCGGATAATTCAATAGTCAAACATGATGTGTCATGTTAGTCAAAGTTACCAAATACGGCTCTTCACCTCAAAAAAATGAATCTTCAAAAAAGGATATAAGGATAAACCTTCCATTTGCACACGGAGATTATGTCAGACGTACAGTACCTAATACTGCGGCCAGTCAGTGCATTTGTTCTTGTGATGACATGAAAATAAGTTCTAATGAGTATGCGGTGTGAGAAGTCCGTTTTCTTACAGCATGTACACTGTTTTACACTACATTACTCTCATCATTCGACACCTCTCCCCAGCACACATTCCCCACTTTAGCCCTAATCAAAACTGTCATTTCGATTTCACTTTTTGCTTGTGATAAAACCTAATGGCAAGTTTTGGAAATGGTTTTGCAATCCTGTGGGTTTCTGATATATTGACAGTAATCCCTCTTAGAGGTTAGGATATATGCAAGAGAGGCATACCTAATGAGCCCTCATTATAAATGCATTAGGTGTGCATAGTTGGTGTGCGTCTTCTCTTTATTTGAAGAAGCACACACACACACACACACACACACACGCACACACACACCTGTGTAACCTGATCAAATTCTCACATGTTCTCCTTGAACACACTGCAGCTGAAACATTACAACAGTGCTTGTTAGAATGGTATTATTTAATTTTCTGTTTTCTGAGGCAAGCAACCATTCTGCTGGAGACCTGCCATCTATGCAAGTATCATTAAATCCTTGCAAAAACACACGATTAATCAAGGAGTAAACATAACAAAAGATCCCTATATAAGGACACATTTTTAAAAAATGCAAATGGTATTTAAAAAATGCACACACACGCGTACAAACACAGTACACATACAGTGGTGGGAAAAAGCGTTTGCCGCCTTCCTGTCTTATTTTTTTGCATATTGTCACACTTGTTTGTTTCAGATCATCAACCAAATTTACATATTAGTCAGTGACAACACAACTTAACACAAAATTCTGTTTTTAAATGAAACTTTTTATTATTAAGGGAGAAAAAAAATCCAACCCTACATGGCCCTGTGTAAAAAAGTAATTGCCCCCTAAACCTAATAACTGGTTGGGCCACCCTTAGCAGCAACAACTGCAATCAAGCGTTTGTGATAACTTGTAATGAGTCTCTTACAGTGCTGTGGAGGAATTTTGGCCCACTCATCTTTGCAGAATTGTTGTAATTCAGCCACATTGGAGGGTTTTCCAGCATGAACCGCCTATTTAAGGTCATGCCACAGCATCTCAATAGTATTCAGGTCAGGACTTTGACTAGGCCACTCCAAAGTTCTCATTTTGGTTTTCTTCAGCCATTCGGAGGTGGACTTGCTGGTGTGTTTTGGATCATTGTCCTGCTGCAGAACACAAGTTGGTTTCAGCTTGAAGTCACAAACAGATGGCCGGACATTCTCCTTCAGGATATTTTGGTAGACAGCAGAATTCATGGTTCCATTTATCACAGCAAGTCCGCCAGGTCCTGAAGCAGCAAAACAGCCCCAGACCATCACACTACCACCACCATATTATCCTGCTGGTATGATGTTTTTTTTCTGAAATGTGTTACTTTTAAGCCAGATGTAACAGGACACACACACCTTCCAAAAAGTTCAACTTTTGTCTTGTCAGACCACAGAGTATTTTCCCAAAGGCCTTGGGGATCATCAAGATGTTTTCTGGCAAAATGGAGACGAGCCTTAATGTTGTTTTTGTTCAGCAGTGGTTTTGGTCTTTCTAATGGTGGAGTCATGAAAACTGACCTTATCTGAGGCAAGTGAGGCCTGCAGTTCTTTTGATGTTGTTGTGGGGTCTTTTGTGACCTCTTGAATGAGTCATTGCTGCGCTCTTGGGGTAATTTTGCATGGCCGGCCACTCCTGGGAAAGTTCACCACTGTTCCAATGTTTCCGCCATTTGTGGATAATGGCTCTCACTGTGGTTCGCTGGAGTCCCAAAGCTTTAGAAATGGCTTTATAACCATTTCCAGACTGATAGATCTCAATTCATCTCAGTTATGTTTTAACAGGGGTGGCGATCACTTTTTCACACAATGCCATGTAGGTTTGGATTTTTTTCCTCCCTTAATAATAAAATGTTTCATTTAAAAAGTGCTTTTTGTGTTCAGTTGTCTAGTCTTTGACTAATATTTAAATTTGTTTGATGAACTGAAACATTTAAGTGTGACAAACGTGCAAAAAATAAAAAAATCAGGAATTGGAGCAAACACTTTTTCTCACTACTGTGTGTACATCCAAGCTAGAAAATAGATACTAGGAGTTAGGACGTACACTTAACAACAAAAACATGACATGACAAACATGACAGTTATAATATGATGCACCCGAGAAAATCATTGGAGTAAAGACCATGTTCATTTTTTGACTTTTTAAAAATGTTTCACTGTATTATATTATCACTGTTGTTCCTGTCATGCACACATGGATTCCAGTTTGCAGGTTTAAAAGCACCTTGGCTTAGTGACAGACTTGGCTGAAACAAAGTAATCTTTATAGAGCTCAGCTCTCTTGTGGAGTCAGCACATCCACGTGACAGACTCGCTGTGGCCAGACATGTGTTTTTGTTTGCTGTGCGGTGTGTGTGTGCGCGTGCGTGTGCGTGTGTGTGTGCATGGGTCTGGAAATGAAAAGCATTGTGTTGTGTCTTTTAGGCCCTCAATGACGTGGTACAGGAAGTGAATACTGTGGAAGCGTCCACTGAGCCCTTCTCTCCGCTTGACTATGGAGCACGAACTGAGGATGGGCCTGTCGGTGTGGGCCATCGCCGCCATTGTATGCAACTCCGCCGTGGGCGTGCTCATCCTCATCCTTTTCTTGGTCCTCTACAAGGCCTGCAAAGTGCCGTCAAAACACCCGCAAGTGCCTGTTTTTACGCCAGAGACGGAAAAGAAAAAGACTGAGCAGAAGTATCTTCTAGCAGCCTGATCATGACAAATGAAGGAACAGCGCAACACTGGATGGTTTAGAAGTTGAAGGCAAGTAAAAAACTTCTATCTTGCTCCCCTTTTTAGTCTCTGTTGTCTTCCCTGTGTGCACATGACTCCAGGCCATCTCCTCTATGCAGCAGCTTTGTGTGCAAAGAGTTGAAGCAAGACCAAGAGCAACAACAAGCTGGCCGAATCCTCTTATCTCTGCTGCGCGTCTCTGGGACTGTCCATCTGTCAATCTGTTTGCTCTGCTCCACACAAGCGGACCATGATATCCTCCACTAATTTCAAGAGTGCCTAATGGGTGGAAACAACGGCCTGGAGTAGGCAGCATTGGATCTGAGGCAGGTGAAGAGGAAAATTGTGCAGAAGAATATGCATCACTAATGATGTGGACAGAGAAGCGTGGAGGGGTTGAGGGCAGATTTGCTTGGGATTACAATGCAGTGGTAAAGTAGTTTTATAGAGAGGAGCTCTGTTTCTCACTATCCAAACACCGTTGTGATGAATTGTAGAAACAAGTAATATTGTGCCTTTCTTTTTTCTCGCAGTATAAATCCAGTATTATGCAGTATTATCAAGCAATAATAATATTTTTATGTGTATCAGTGAAGACATGCCTATCATAGTTTACATCCATGTATTAATATGGTTGGAAAATCTACGTAAAGTTAATGTATAATGTTTATCACTGGATTATTTTCGCTGTAATACACTCCAGAAAAATGGTCGCAACACATTCCACAAATATGGCTGACGTACTCCACATTAGTGCCCAGTATTTGTTGCAATAAAAGCAATGGAATGTTCTGCTGTCACCTTTTTATAAAAATACATTGATGCATTTGTGAGTCAAAATATAATTCTTGTTTTGTGAGACATTTGCTAAAATTACAGCTGTTTGTTTTTGTAGTATAGGAGGCTTTCCTGTGTATTCAGTGACATTCAAAGCATAGTTAACATTTGAATTAATAACAGATGACTGTTTTCCTGCAGCCTGATTGTTTTGTACAGTATCATAAACAGTTGGAGGAGGTCCAGTGGATACATTGTGGTCACCTATGACCATGCATTTCTAGTTATAACGCATGATTTTAAACAGTTCTGAGAAAAATTAGGTCCTCATCATAGTGTATGTGTCATTAACAGTAACTAATTGTTCAGTGCTGGCAGTGCTGATGCATATTATGGTTCGAGCAGCAGAAATTACAATATTTGATCTGTTTTAAAGTACAACATGGAGAGACTTTCTACACTTAATCAGCATGAAGCATATAGACTTCGACTGTGACCCACATCCTCTTGGTAATCAGCTCCAATTTATCTGCTTTTAGCTTTGTGAAAATATCTGACTTTCAACTGCTGTTTTAGTTCTTGACATTGCAAGCATCATTTATTTCAATGGAGGTCGACAACCTCCCGCTATCCATGCAGCTGTTCTCTAAAATCCATCTTTGTCATCTGGTAAATAGTATGTGTCTAAAATGTGACTCCCTAAAATCCATTAGCTGTGCTTTACACTTTGCTCTACACTGTGCTTTACACTTTACACTGTGCTAACCTCTGGTCACCATCATTCATGCATCCGTTCTTTCATTTTCTACTGCTTTGTGTCTTCAAGGACACAGGTGAGCTGGAGACTATCCCAGCTGGTCACCAGTCAATCACAGGACACCTACAGACAAAAAACAAACATTCACACCTACAATTAAGAGTCTCCTATTAAACAAGTTGCCCAGGACAAACATGCAAACTTTACAACCGATATTCAAACCCAGAATCACCTGGCTGTGAGGTAGGCTAACCACATGGGCATGTGATTGATGCTGCTTGTCTCCTACTCTAAAATGCTTGGGGCTCTAGGCTTGGGGGAACCAAAGCGACAAACATTTGGTGACAGATGCGCCCCAAACATGCATCCCACCTACTGGAAGTTCAACATGGGTAACATGGATAACAAACACGAATCCTAACCCTAACCACTAGATGTAACCATCACCCAAAAATAGTCATCATCAAATTCATCCAAATTCATCCATAAGTCAGTTAATCGTAAGTCGTGACTGGAAAAACCACAGGCAAGCAGTGTGGAGTATGTGGACGCGGCTTGGAGAAACGCCTACTCTGACAGCAAGCCAGGACAGCCCAGTGGCCTGCGGAGCAGTGAGGCCACGCACTACCACTGCCGCTTTAGAGGGAGATGGCCCCACAACAGATGGAAGCGTGGTTGTAGTGCTAGCCTGACAACTAGGCTAAAGGCTAGACCAGCGGTCTCCAATTCAAATTGAGTAAGGTCCGTTTATGCAATTTTTTTCACAGCAAAGGTCCAAACCTTATTTTGCCCTAAAAGATTAGCTTATACAAATATGAAATGTAATGAAACCCTGCACATCACTCTATGGTTTCAATACAACACAATTATCTTGGCACCTAAATTACACTTAAATAGTAAACAGGACCACATTTCACATAAATAATAAATGTTTTGACTGTACATACAATGAATGAACACAAGAGGCTTATTTTGAAGTTAAATAAAACTGCACCGGTTTTCTCTGAAAAAAAAAAAAAATCTAAAAAGTGTCTCTTTAACAGAAAAGCTGCAACAGTACACCCTCGTAAAGTTTCAGATTTTCTTCTTATTGTTGACGTTGGGATTTGCCTGAATTTGTCACACAATTCCTCTTTTTCTTTACCTTTGCGTAACGTTTCTGCAGGAGAAGCACTCCTTCACAACTCTCCTGTCAGTGAAAGATTTTTTGTTTTGCTCCAATATCCGTATAACCCTTAGTGAACAGTCATTTTCATGTTGCTGTGCTATAAATGAATGCATTATGACTCTTGTAAATTTTTCATACTGGGCTCTGAGCGACGTTATTTTCCGCACTCTCACATCAGACTTTGTGACCTTGTGTTTTGTCAGGTAATGTTGCGTCACATTTGCACTTTTGACCAGGGCTACAATTTTCAGAGCATATGAGACGCAGCGGTTTGGCACTGGTTTCTGGAAGAATGAACATATATTGGTTCATCCATTCACTTTTAAATGTCAAAAATCTTATTTTTGAGCAACCCATGGTTCTCCTATTCACTTCTCGGCAAGTAAACAAAATTCATTGGCTCATTTTGTGTGATGTCACCGTGTTTGCTGTCACGTAACCATAATAAGTGAAGTAATTACGCCTGCAAACTACCGCTGTGAACGGTCCACGAGCGAGGTCCACGATTTATTATTATATTTCCCATTCACTTTAATTGGTCACAGGTCCGAAAGGGGCCATTGCTGTGTTCGTAGCCGGACCGGGGTCCGCTATTTGGTGTTGGCTAGCCGAGACCGAGATTTGGATTCCATCTTTTCAATTGATCCTACATTATCATTCATAATTGGGGAGTTCCTATACATTTTACCATTTAAAATGTGTTTAATAAGTGTGTGAGGCATATTTTGGGATTAAACATGGATTGTGCTTCCATGCATTTAGCTTGTTCGCTTCCATTATCGCGAGTGAACAATGGCAATTGAAGAGAGATGGGGAGGGTTCTGCATCTGATCTAACATAATCATTGTACGTCACTTTTATTGTAAATGTTGATCGGAAATCGGAGGAGAACGTCAATGTCAAGCTCACAGGATGATTTAGAGGGGGAGGAGCAAGCCAGGTGTAAAAAATAGACATTTTTATGGGTGTCTCAATTAATTGGCATTCGCGGGTGGTCTTGTTTAACTCCAATAATGACCATTTTGTTAAATTAATACCTCTTTAATTGTCAATCAAACCGAGCATTATCAACCTTGCAAAGGCAGAATTTTTCATACAGTTCTTGTATTGGCTCTTATGAGATTGCACTGCTTTGCCAAATGAAGCGTCCAGTATAATAAAAACTGTCATATCACAGCAGATCTGCAGCTGTCTAATATTTAGACAGTTTTTCTGTCCCCGCTGAGCTCTTGCCCTCTCTTTGGCCTTCTGCACTGCCATGTTACTGGAGCAGTGCCAGGCGCTTGCGATCTGGCTCACTGATCTGCTTCAAAGTGGCATGTGTGACTGTGAAGGTCAGCACATTTGGATTCACTCAGTTTGGGGACATCAGCATCAGATTGTTTTTTTTTTTAATAATATGAATAAATATATATCGATTCCTCACGGCAAGAAAAAGAAAGAGTTCATGAGTCACACATGTGCAGAAGCAGAAGAAGAAAATGATAAATAAGCATTCATCTCTTGATCCGTATGCTCCACTGCACTGTAATCCCTCCACCGCAGGAGAGGTCTGAGCAGTCTGGATGAGGTTTATAGCAAATTTCAGATCCGGCACTCGCCATTAGTCACTACGTTCTTACGTCTCAAGACACGGCGGTAGGGCAATTTCCGAGGGGCCGCCAGTGTGAGTTGAGATGGAAGCGTGTCAGTGAACTCACCACAGTGTTATGTAACAACCAGGAGAAATAGCACATAGAGATTACTAATAAACATGGGACACAGGGCGCGTAATCTGCAGTTCCATCTGCACTGTTAGGGGAGTTGCGTAACCCAAAGCATCCTGTAACATCATCACAAAAGAAATTCAGTTAGAAGTTAATCTATCTTTTGGCCATGCATGTGCAAGCTCACATTGTGTGTACTAGTCTGTGTGTGTGAGATATCACAGTGTGAATCTCACCTCACCCTGAGGCTCATTTTGTAGAGTCTCTACAGAAAAGCGCTGTGCAACGTGCATTGTTTTAGTTAATAACAAAGATGTGCTCTCAATGGCTCTTCCTGCCTATGAATAATTAATAACGCAACTGTAATCACATTTAATCACATCTTAAACCAGAACCCCTACAGAGTTGCCAGCAATCATCAGACAAACACAGAGTCATTTAAACTGATTTTAACAACAGCTCACAGAGCAAAGTTATTAAAATTCTGTATCATTTTGTCTCACTGACTGTTTACTGTCAACTGGGTCTCAATATGACTTGTACCGTCTTCTTTAAACTGTGAATGTACATTTTTATGTGCTCTACATTATAAGAAAGGTGGTTGTTCGCTCATAGTTGGTCCAGATATGTGTGTGTAAAACTGAAAAACAATAAAATAAAATAAATAAAAATGACCCTGTTGACCTAGCAAGCTCATGGTTAGAAAAAGGTAGAATTAGACTGCCGCCTACTGGATAAAATGTGAAACAGTACAATAACGGCTGGAAGTGGACTGTTGAGCTGCACAGAGCATGGTGCTGCTGCCCTCTGCTGGCGAGAAGAATGTACAGTCGAATATTCTTGGACTTCCAGCCTTTGCTTCACACTCTTTTCTGACCTATCACCACTTTATCACTGTAAAACACTGAATTACATCTTGGGCTCGCAGCAGCGATTGTAAAAAAAAAAAAAAAACGATTTCAAAAAGTCCACAATTTTGGAAAGGGCTAGATTAAAGGGATAGTTTGGATTTTTTGACATGAAGTTGTATGACATCCCCATCGGCATTGTAGTCCAAAAACAGCGACGGAAGAGAGAAAATAGAAAGAAAATAGAATTACTATATAATATAAATATTAAATAATTGTAATACAAATTTAGCAACCAAATATTTGATGGAAATAAAATTCAAATCAAAATTCCCTTTGCTGAAATATTAAGGTTTAACTCACCTCATACTCCACAAACCTGCAAGTATAAACCACATATTTGAAGATAAACAGTGATGGCAAAGGAATCAAAAACAGCGATACTTGCAAAGCAAAATACAGTGGTCGTCCCTCATTTATCATTTAGTTGGTGCGTGACCGCGATAAGTGAATTACCGCAAAGTAGGAGTCATTCTTAATAAACAGAATATTTTTGTAGTTAGATTATAGAAAACCTGTTTATGACTTTCTAAATACGGGTTGTAACATTTTTAGAGTCCTGGAGACAAGTGTTTCAAACAGAGTGGGGAATAAGGACAAAGAGGCCAAAAACGTACCACTTCCACACGTGATGAGAGGAGAACCTTTTTTTCCACTCGATATCAGCCATGGCATGTCGGCTCCGCTCTGCTGGCTCAGTAGCCAGTGTCCATGCAGTGTGAAAGGTAATGTAATCTAACATTATGGCTCATAAAATTACTGATGCCTACTTACCATAATATTACTTGTCCTTCAATATTTGTTTTTACTAATAACAGGCCATAGTCAACCACAAAATAGCAGTCATTTAATAATTAATTATTTTTTGAAAAAACACGATGGAGTGAGGGAGTGATAGTCAAACCGCAATATAGCGATAGACGACTGTATAGTACTTTTGAGGTGGTATTGGGCGTAAAGGTTGAAAACCTATTAAAAATTAGAAGTGCAAGTAAAATAAAATAAATAATATGTACTGTACAAGATGTGGAATGGATGGGGAGGGGGGGTAGGATTAAATAAGCTTTGCTTCTTCCTACTGCTTTTGGACATGTGGAACTGTGAAAGGATGATTCATGAGATGTATTCCATTGTAACCTTCATGCATTTTGAAATAAAACTAAACCAAACCAAACCATTACAAAGTGCATTATTAAGGAACCAATGATGGGCATGATAACTCCAAAAAATAATAAATAATATAAGACCTTATAAGATCATTTATACAGTATATGTGCGCTGGGTGTATACCAAGGTGTATACCATCAAAATCATGCAATTATCACTATTATTATTATTTTTTTATTTTAATTATTTGTATTGCAATGGGTGCTGTTTAAAGCGTTGACAGAAATACGTTTACAACTTTATAATTAACCGACTGATAGTGTATTTGTAAGGAAACGCTTTTTATACATGTTTTCCATAAAATACGCATTAAATAAAGTATGAATGTATTCTTCTTTTATACATGAGGCGTGTTGACATTTATACCCACTATACGCTAGGGAGCACCACCCGTAAAGAACCTTTGTTGGGTCAACCCCATCCGGAAGTGGGTGGTGGTGGTGCACGGTGGAGTCATCATCGTCAGCCCAGTGGTCACACCACCGTCGACATATAGTGCCATCTGGGATGACGCTCGCCACTGTAGGACCGAGATTATTTCGCGTCTGATTCACGTCCCAGGGACATCTAGACAAGCCTTCTATCGTGGACTTCAATTCATATTGTCAGTTTAAAGGAGGATGATGGAGGAGATCGACAGATTCCAAGTGCCCAATGCCGTGCAGGAGGCGGAGATGCAGCCGCTGGTACGAACATTTTATGTTGTTCTTTAAAAAAAAAACACTCACTATGTAGATGTTTTGTTTAAAAAACAAACAAACAAACAAAACACACAAATCACGGGATTGCGAATGGCGTGATTGACCAGTTTCGCTAAATCTCACCATGCTATCCGCATATATGCCGCACACGAGCTATTATAGCCCGCCGTCACACGTTAAAATGTGAAATTGATTTGATTTGATGTTCGTGTTGGGTATATACTATTTATGTGCGTGCTGCGGATGGCGAACAACATCCGTCACGTTCCATCCCCACGCAGCCACATCCTCAGCATCCACGCAGCAAGATGCTAACGACGATGATGGTCAACAGATTCTACCAGAAGCCTGCGAGCATGTATGAGCTTAAAAGACATAGCTAGACAATGAAATGAGTATTGAGTATGATGTCCTCAATGGCCTATAGTAAGATTTTCCATGCTGTGGACGGGGCGGCTGATAGTAGACACACTGTCCATTTCTGCCCCTCAGGGTTCAATTTACTGTAATATGGGGCTAATCATTAGACATTTAGGTAACTAGTCATACACTTCCCCGGTCCAAAAATGTAATGTATGTTCCCAAGTGGGTCGAGGTAAAAAAGCAGTATACATACACCCATCACCCACAAGCAGATTTCCCATGGGCCTCCTCATACGGTCCCTGAGCTGCTTAAAAATTCAAAAGGTCAGACTAAATGTTACGATTTCTTCATTTCAGATGTGCTGTGTGTTGTTTGCCTCATGCAGTGGAGTTTAGTACAAGTGAGATCAGTGGTTAGATTCACTAAACATGTATCGAAAATGTACAAGGACAATTCTGTTCGTTTTTGATTGACACTACAGGTCAAGAGAGGTGTTCATTTAATGTATCAAATACATTCATGCGGTCGAAGTTTTCATTGGTGAAAAACTGCACTGCATCATACAAACTATAGCTATATTTTAACCTGCCAATGCAGCTAAAGTAGTGGCCCAAAATATTGAAAGACATGATGCAGTTTAATACACCTCTATGAAGTATCACCGTATTTGGAAAAATGATGAACTATAATTGTTAAATGAATACCTCCCTAACATAGTCAATATAACTTTTTATTTAAGTGTCTGGTAAATAGTTTATACAGTTGTTCCTCGCAATTTTGAAGTTTGAAGCAGCGGATGAACTCTATCACGGTTTTTCAAAAATATTGTAATGAGTAAATCATACTGTTGTTTTGTGATTGAATATGGCTTATTAGTAGTAAAAATGCATATTTTAGCAAATGTCTTTGCTTAATTTTGCATTTTTAAGCATAAAAATATCCAAATGAACCAAAATACAAATGTAAGGCATTCAGAAGACACATTCAAAGATGGTCATTATGTGTTAGTAATGTTTCTTTCATGTTCGGTGAGACACACAAGAGCCTGACTTGACCGCCGGAACAAAAGACTTTTATTGCAGGTTTGAATTATGTCACAACAGGCACAATACTCCCTAACAAAAGTTCCTAATAAAGACACAGGCTATTCTTGCCTAACCTACAGCAAGCTGAAACTCAACTCTGAACAACCAACGTCACTTCCTGTTCGCCACTCACTCTCCCCCCCCAGGAAACACATTTATGGCAACACACATGAGCAGGAGTCTTATTTATATCTGAAATGATTATTTACTGTTAATACGCATACTATATTGGGTAATATGAGTGTAAATGTGACTAAAGGGTTTTACTTCAGGTCTAGAGGGCTCTAATAATGTAAAAAAAAACATATTTAGAATGTCATAAACAGGTTTTCTATGTTCCAACGATGAAAATATTCAATTTATAAATAAGGAACCCTACTTTGCGGAAATTCACTTACCACGGTCAGGTCTGTAACCAATTAACCGCAATCCCGAAGGATGACTGTATATTACTGTACATTTTAGCGAGGCATTGTCATCACTAATAGAACCCATGCTTACCTTCAACATGGCATCCTGGTACAACACACTGACCACCAAACATAAAACCCATAAAAGGGGCCTGTAAAATAACTGGATCCCCCAAAACCCCCTCACAGATCTTTATGCCCAGGCAGCCACCAGGAAAGCCATCTCCATCACTCAGGACCCCTCACACCCCCTGTACCAATCATTCTAGCTGCTACCACTAGGTCCCGCTTGCCTGAAAAAACATGAAAAAAGTCTTTCATCTCCACTGCAAACACCATACAAAAGAAACTGCATGCATGGTAAGCTGTGACTTTGTATAACGCTACACTTTCGTGCCACGCTGTCAGGGAGCGTCAAGGAGAACATTCTAGTTTTCACGCAAATTTTAATTTTCATTTAATACTTCCATGCAGGATTTCCAGGGGCTCATGCATTCACAGGTTCATGTCTTCATTAAAATCATTTTGAAAGTAATGTATTTATTTGTCATTGGATACATTGCATGTTTGGAAAGCAGCCACATTGTAACATAAAATGTACTTTAGTCCCTTGTATCAAGTCTAGTAATGTGATGCATGTTTTGATTATTTCTTATTTTTCTTTGTAGTCAACTTTTTTTTCACTTTTTAATGTTTGCTTCAGTATTAGTTTTTGAGCTGTTTGCAACTACTCAGTGGCTGCAGATGGAACTTTTCAATAGCTAGTAAATATGACTTTTGATATCGGTAAGATGTTTTTGTGAATAAACCTCTGATAAACACAGCATGTATTAGTTGAAAAACACCTCACGTTAGCCTTTGTATTATCACTTTCAGCCCAATGCAGCCACTTGTTTTTATTTTAAAAATGCTCAACTGTAGTATAAAATTCTAGGCTAATTACCCAAATGCACTAAATGTATATGTTTTCATTTGACAGGCAGAGGGGAAGAGTAAGGTGTGGAGCCGTTACGTTAGATGCAACATGTGCAGTGTGCAACTTAGCCAGGGCTAAGCACCAGCAAAGCAAAGAACACAATAATTAAACTTCCTTATTTTCATTTGGTAGTATTCTGCTTCTCTGTGTTGAATCGTATTTTGGGTATTATAAGAATGCATGTACAGTATATAACCTGTGTATATCAATGCTCTTATTTCATATATTGGCCAATATATCAGTTATCTGTATATCGGTTATCGGCCGATATATCGGATATCGGCTTTTTTTCAGCCCCCAATATCGGTATCGCCCCAAAAATCCCATATCGGTTGGGGTCTAGTTATCTGTATATTATATCCTTGCTTGTCTCTAGGACCCGGCCTCCTCCACGGCATCAGAAGCTGATTCGGACACCAGAGAGGGGGAACAGGTCACAATCAACTACAAGCCATCCCCCCTGCAGATGAAAATCGGTAGGAATTGACATTTTTCAGGGAACCGTCAATGTTGCAATAGGCAGACACAGCTACAGCACTATAGTAGTTTTAGAAAGGCATGTTGTAATCTATTGATAGGTTATGTTTAACAAAACACTGGTTGTCACAGACCTCTCTAATCTCTAATCTATATGCTGTCAAGGCTTTAGTGCGGCCTGGGGGCCATTTGCAGCCCATGACTGTGTTTTTATTTCCCCGCGGCACATTACAAAAATATAATTTAACAAGAAAAAAGAAACAACAACAGCAAAAACGGAAAAGCAGCAAGAATAAAGTCAAAATATCAAGAGAAAAAAAATATTAAATGAGAAAAAAATCCTAGTTTTAAGAGAATAACGTCCTAATATTATGAGAAAAAATAATGTCATTTTAGTAGCATAAAGTGTAAATATATTAAAAAATACGTAATTTTTTTAAAGTCGTAATATTATGAAAAACAACCAAAACAATGAATAAAGTTGTGATTTTTGGAAAACTAGGTTGAGGAAAAAGTTATGATGTTACAACAAAGTTAAAATATTAAGGGGAAAAAAATCATATTCTAACGATAAAAAAAGTCCAAATGTTATGAGAATATTATGAGGAAAAATACAATTTTATTAGCATAAAGTTGAAACTTTAAAGAAAAAAAACATGTTTTCTAAAATTCGTAATATTATGAGAAACAAAACAAAATAAAATGTAAAATTAGGTTGGGGAAAAAGTGATGATGTTATGGGAATAAAGTCAAAATATCATAGGACTAAAGTCATAATATTACAAGAAGGACATTTACAAAGGTTATTTAAGAAGAACGTTGAAATATTAGGAACATTAATAAATTAAAACATTATTGGGGATTTAGTGTTCCCTCACTCTATCGTGGTTCACCTTTCACAGACTTGCTGTTTCGCTGATTTTTTTTAGCGCAGTTTTAGTGCTTTCTTTTGTTACAGCGTGTCAACGCAGTTACAGGCAGAGCCTAGCCCATTATGAAGAATTGCATTGTGGGAAGTTGAGTGTCTTTCTCTTCCCTCTCTTGTCTGTCTGCGCCGCCCACTGTCTTCTACGTCCTGATTGGCTGTACACCATTGTCAATCAATCTCCTTCGTGCCACCCTTGTGTCATCGTGTCTTTTGTGTCATCGCTAGCTTGCTTGCTAGCTTGCAGTATTTGTATGTTTGCAAGGTTCTCCCCAACAAAACCCACAATGTCGACAAAACGTGCCCAAAAGGCAGAGGAGGATGCTAACCATCGCACAAAAGGTTGGACTTCTGGACATGCTGAAGGAATGTAGACGTTATACGGCTGTAGGGCGCCATTACGGAATAAGTGAATCTTTGGTTCAAGGAGTACTGCAACAGGAGGAGTACTGCATCAATATGTTTTATCAAGGATACAAAAACACTACAGTACATCGGGACGGCGCCAGGACGAAAAGGCACGGTCAGAGGAGTGAAATACGTTTGAGTCACTTAATAATTTCTTGTGTCCAACCTTGTGTGTGATCATTACAATTCCAACTAAGGTTTGAACTTTTTTGAGAGTGTTTAAACAAAAGAGAAATGCGAGAAAATGTTAATGCTGAGAAAAGGCTTTAATGAGGGGTTTTACAGCCTTAAACATAATAACTGTAAAAAAAATTAAGTTGGCTACATCGCGGATTTCACTTATTGCGGGCTATTTTGGGAACCTATATCCCGCGATAAACGAGAGAACACAGTAATGCAATTTTTCAACTATATCACAAAGTTGAGATGCAGTTTTTTCTTGAAATATATATAACTTCTACATGCATTTCTACATGTGTCGATGTAGAAAACATCGAAGTGGCCCTTGCATCCTTCCATTTTTAGTATGTGGCCCTCGGTGGAAAAAGATTGGACACCCCTGCTTTAGAGTCTGGACCATTGTTAAATAGGGTTTTCTTTTATTTTTTCTGTTAATTAAGTTCAATCGTCATTCATTAGTCAAGAGAGATTCAGCACTATCAATGTGCCCATTATATTGATGATGTATAAGGGTTCATAAATTTATAGTCACAGTCACTTAAGTGTCTCTTCTGTGGACTGTGGTCCAACACTCCAGTGTCAGTCTTTTTTTAACTGTTGTCACCTACGCTTACAATGAATTAAGTCAAAGCCAATGAAAAGTGTGTCTCGATATCGGAGCATCAATCCTGCAGTGTCGCCAGTACAGTAAGAATTATAGCTCCTTGTTAATTGTATTCAGTCTTATAAGAATGTCAACACTGTCATCAAATGTTCATTGTGAAACAATTATTCAGTGACCTCACATGTACATTTAGCTCAAATTGAAAACGTACAGTATTAGTGTGGGTTTACATGAGAACGATGGAGTAAAAACAGGAGTTTGTTTCTTTGTTTTTTTTTTTAAGTTGAACAGATGATGTTTTTATAACAATTCACATTCACTCTGCAAAAGCATCAAAAGACACAATACTTTGCATACCGTGCCTGTATCATCTGCACACCATCAGCATTTTTTTCACCTCAATATTCTATTCTGCGTATATTTGGATTGAGAATTTGAGATATGCAAAGATAATGTGTATTTGCTGGGAGGACAGCGAAGAACAATACAGTATACGCCTTCACTCCCTGGTCAAACACTGACTACTATTACTGAAAATGACAGTCTGGTAATATATGGAAAAGATAAAATGCAGAGTCACCTACAACTGGCAATAAGAAGGAAACTCAATTCCCTTCTCTAATTATCCCCCTTTCTGATGAGCACTTGTTTTAATTATGCTAACCTCATTTGTCTGCTAGTAGGTACACAAGGGCATACAACAAATGTTTAATATTTGAGATGTGGAGTGCGTATGTGACATGTAAACCAAGACCTTCATTACTTGTACAGAGAAACAAAGAGAGCTGGCCAGGAAGGGCTCGTTGAAGAACAGCAACGCTGTCGGCAGTCCAGTCAATCAGCAGCCCAAGAAGAACAACGTCATGGCCAGAACACGGTGACTACACTGACAGATGATTTGTTATCTCCAAAGGTTCTCAATGTGTTTACATGATTATTTAGTATTTTAAGTACTGTACCAAAAGTTGAGCACCATGTTGCAGTCAAGTTGGCCTATACTGAGTAAGATGAGCATCATTGCAAAAACTCAAGTGTGTGCACTTAAACATCAGCCTGAACACACAAATATGACTGGCATGTTACAATGCAAATGCAATACAGTGGAGCCTCTAGGCTGAACACAAAATATCACGCCTCCAGTTTGCCAATGCATTTAGCATACATCTCTCATGATGGAAAGAGTCAGCAATTTATTGCAACCAGCCATTAAATTGAAATAGGCTGCGATCACAAGTTTAAGACTACAGCTCAAAAAAACAGAAAACAAGGACTCAGTAATGAGTAGCTGCGCCATTCTTGTTGATCACCTCAAACATTGGTTTCACCAGGCTTGATGCCAGTGTTTCCAGGAGGCTAGTGGGAATGTTGCTGTAGGTGGTGAAGATTGCTTCATGGAGGACATCTACTGTCTAGAACTTATGTCCATTTTTTATAAACTTCCCTTGCCATCCATCCCCAAATGTTCTCAATTAGATTTAGAATGGATTTAGAACAGGGGAATATGCAGGATGGTCCAAAAGAGTGATGTTATTTCCCTGGAAGAAATCCTTTGTTAGGCGGGCATTGTGAACTGCAGCATTGCCCTGTTGAAAAAGCCAGTCATTACCACACAGACGAGGGCCTTCAGTCATGAGGGATGCCCCCTGCAACATCTCCACATAGCCAGCTGCCGTTTGACGCCACTGCACAACCTGAAGCTTCATTGCTCCATTGAAGGAAAAAGCACCCCATCATGATGGCACCCCCTCTACTGGGCTGTATGAAAAACATCTCAGGTGGGATCTCCTTGTCATGCCAGTAACGTGGGAAGCCATCAGGGTCAGGATTTTTTCTGCCAGAAAATAATTGAGAACCACTGATTTAGGCCGAGGATCGTCCTGTGTCTTGATGGACAGCCAATCAGATCCTCCGGCTCTGGTGACATTTTTTGGGGTCTACCACTTGACTTTTTTGTTCCTTTACCGTCAGAATCTTTTGAGAAGTTTCATATGACTGTCTTCCTGCGTCCAACCTCAGCAGCAATGGCGCGCTGCCAGAGGCCTTGCTCATGCAGCCCAACAATCCGACTGCATTTCAAAGAGAGAAAGGTTTTTTGCCTTTGCCGTCAAGATACTGTATCATGACAGTGTGAATACCTGACAGAAAACGACACTGAATCCATATTATTGCCAAGTTTCTGGCTTTTTAAAGGCTATGGTCATAAAAACCTTTGCTCAGCTGATAAACAGCCTATTCACTTTGATGGTTGTTTGCAATAAATTGTTCAAACATTTTTTATCTCACTCCCATTTCTTCTTTTTGCATTTTGAAGCTGTACTTGGAACATAAATTCAAGAGATCGTACTCATGCCAAATGTTGAAATATTAATTTTTCATATTCATTTTACACTATGTACTGTACGTTTAAGCGTGCAACATAATTAACCTAACTCACTTTCCACCTTATATTACAAGTCAGGCTTATTTACATCCTGCAGCTGACAGCAAACTCTGTGTAAAGACAGAATAAGGAGAATCAGAGTTGCTTGTTTGTGTAGGAACAGCTTGTATGAGAACAGAGACATGTTTCCTTGGGCTTAAATCACATCCATTATCTTGGTCTGTCACATGGGCTCCTTAGAGGAAGACTTTTCATTGATTGAAGGAGGATGCTCCCTCGTCTGTCTGCGTTCTTTCACTGTCTTTGCCGGTAGCCTTCTTGTTAGCATGCCCATTGTTAATGTTTTCCCTTCCTTTCATATTCTGTTCCACCCACTCTCCCCTCACATGGCCCTCATCTCCTTCCTCACAGGTTGGTAGTGCCCAATAAAGGCTATTCCTCGTTAGACCAGAGTCCTGATGAGAAGCCCTTGGTTGCGTTAGACACAGACAGGTAAGCCCCACCTCTGTCCATAAACTGTCTTGCAAAATGCTGATTTGTATTCATGTTCTTCAGCGATGACGACTTTGACATGTCGAGATACTCGTCGTCAGGATACTCCTCTGCTGAGGTGAGTTCCTGTCTTGCAACTAGAGTGCATCAGCATCTTAATGCCACCAGAAATGATTAGCTGACATTGTTGGGAATCTAATTCAGTCCTTCAGCATTACGTAATAGCAGGCTGCAAGCAAGGCGTGCACCATGGAAACAAAATGATTGTACTGTAGTTCAAGGAAAGAGGATGTTCATCTTAAAGGACCTGACCGTAACAAAATAACACATATAATTTTGACAGCAGCTTTGAACCACTTTGAACCACAAAAAGATCAGAGCGTGCTGGGTCGGACATTATTGTAAATTCACAAGTTAATAACTCAAGCAAGTAAAAGACAAAAGATGACCAGTTTACCGCTCATAAATCCATCCTTGTATTCTCTCAAACAACCAGCAGGTGGGGCAGCTCCTCAAAGGTAACAGTGCTCAATTTTGACTGACAGTGTCAGAGATCATAGAGTTTGTTTTTGTGGCCGTCTTTTGCAGTCGTGTACAACTACACCGCATCATAGTCCTTTCATGTACTAGAACAAGCGTTTTCTTCCACAGTCACTTTCTTCCGTCTCTCCCGTAGCAAATCAACCAAGATCTCAACATCCAGCTGCTCAAGGACGGCTACCGTTTAGATGAGATACCGGATGACGAGGACCTGGATCTGATCCCACCTAAATCAGTCAACCCCACCTGCATGTGCTGCCAGGCAACCCCTTCCTCTACCACCTGTCAAATCCAGTAACCCTGCCCCGCTGTGACCCTTCCCCTCCTCTGTCCACAAAGCGTAACCCCGAAATTCATCTGCAGAGTTTGCATTGCTGTCAAGTAGGGTTGGGTATCGTTTACATATTATCCGGTAATGGTACTTAAGAAAAGGAAAAGATAATTATGTGGCATGCAAGTTAACAGAATAGTAATTTGAATACTTCAGTAATATAAATACAATTACTCGGGGTGCACCATAATTGCCAGACAGACAATTATCAGCCGATATGAGGGATTATGACATCATACCGATAAATCAGATTACATTAAAGAAATAGCTGCGCTAACTGATAAAAAAAATAATAAAATGCTCCAATGAGGCGATATTACCCATACCGTGCTGTAGGTGGGTTAGAGTGAATCAAGCGCTCCTTTGACGTGGTGCATATAGCCTGTCGTAACTTCCCCTCCTGAGCTCGCTTGTAAACAAACATGGCGTCGATTGCGTGGGATTTCTCACTGTTTCAAAGGAAGACATTTCGCCAAATGCTCTGCAAACATTTTGCGATGAGGGTAAAAAAACACTGATCTTCAACACATCAAACCTTATCAGCCACCTGAAACGCCAGCATCGCTACGACGCCTGGGGTTTTACAGAGACGACCCGAGGGCTAAATCGATCAGTGATTTCATCATGGAAATGATGACGCTAGCCCTTTACCATCGGTGAAGATCCCGGCTTTTGTTGGACAGTAAACCCCTTGGAGCTACGGTTTGTACTTCTGAACCGCCACATTTTTTTAATAGTAATAATGTCGTAATATTTGGTTAGGACAAATCTACAGGTACAGTTTGCAAAATCCAACTTTATTTGAGTCGTTCTTACCTCCAGGTGTGCACAAACTACAGTTCAACCTAAATGGAAAAAAATAGCTATAAAAAGTCTTGAGAAGCACAAAGGTATTGGCATCGGAAAAAAATATATTGTGCATCCCTAAATATTGTTTTTAATATTATATAGTCATTGAGCAAAATGAAGTTAATACAAGACGTTACTTGCACAATATCACCTTTAAGCATTTGTTGCCGGTGGCATCAAGCATAACGCCGTCATGACCGTTGAATCAGCGGTAACTAGATGTCATTTTTGCCTCATTTTAATGCCACTAGATTTAGGAACTGAATTGAGGCACCGATGTCTTAGTTTTCGGTCTGGTTACTACCGTTTACATCGGCACTGGTGCCATTATGGTACCAAGTTTCGGTACCCATCCCTACTGCCAAGAGTGTCAGCAGTGAGGCCCTGGTAGAGAATATAGTACTGACTAATATCTACGATGATGGGAATGACAAATCCATTCATTACTAGAAGGTTTTGCTTCAAACTATGTATAGGTATACATGAAAATAGTCATATATATTTGAATGATGGTGGTGTCCTCCTATGGTAGGACATATACTTTGACTGAACACGATGTAAAAAGGATGATATATGCTGACTCAGCTGCTCCGCTTACCTGAAATGTGTTTTACATTTTTAACTAGTGTTGTTTTCTACATTTTTAGTTTTACCTGATTGTTGCGTTTGGAAGAGGCAAAACACTGCAGTCTTGGCGTTCCAAGTGCTGTTGATACTGTACTGTACAAGGTTGTGATGTAGCACAGGCCAGGTTGCACTCGCCCGCTATCCTTTCACCTCTTTTGTCCGGCTGGCTTTGAAAGGTTCATGAAAGAGTTAGGATTAAATGTGACAACATGGATAAGTGATAACCGGCCTAGCTATATGAAAAGGGAAGTTAAAAATGATTTGCACATTTGATTTCTACCCTTTCTAGCATGTTGTGGCTCTGTGTTGTATGAAATTTCAATTTGTTTTCACCATTTTAGGCCTTTTCTTGCACAGCATCGACACTGTTTCGCCAGAAATAAACTGTTTAAAAATGGAATATCTTCAATAGGAATGAGACCAAAGGACCAGGACAAACACTTTTCTGTCATTTCAACCTTTAAAAGTTTGTTATTTATTATACATTTTACGGCACCCATCACCGGTCTATAAAACACAAGAAGGATTCGGCTCCTGTTTTTGCACACAAATGATGCATGCACATAAACCTACTATGTGAATAGTTGATGGGAAACAGATGGATTTGGAGCTCAATTTTCTGCCCTAGCTCCCAAATTAACTGATCATTTGCAGTTAGAGTTGCCTTAAGTAGAGACAAGTTAACAGGTTGTGTTATTTATTGCCATGCTGATGGGAATAATGAACACACTAACTTGAATTGATCTTATTTTGACCTAAAAACATGTTCTGTTTTCCTTTTTTAATTAATCGTGTTTGTATTGTAAAACACATGCATTAAGGTATTTAACATTGTTATTGTTATGTGTGGTGTATGAAAACATTAAATAAACACACAGCTAATGGAAAATGATTGTCACTGTACTTGCATTGAAAAGTGAGGCAATTAAAGGAAAATACTTACCATGCAATCTTGAAAACTGAAAATGTTAAGATAGAGAGCCTTATATACCAGTCTTATATTTTACTCAAGAAAGGAACTCAGTGGCAGAGCACATCACTAACAACTGTACAATCTCTTCAGAGGGAAACAAAACATGAGGGCCAAAACAAAATGGCCGCCTGACTCGGAACAGCTGCAAAAAGATGCATGTGCTTCAAATGCTACCTTATCTGAAGGCTGCATGCAGCTTGCCGAGTCGATTCCCTTGTCTCTGTCACACAGAATGACGACATAGTGACATAATAGCAAAGACTAACTAGTGACGACGCTAAAGTTAGCTTCTGATTAGCCAGGCTCCAATTCCATTTAGAGTGGTTTTAACCTAATATCCAGTGTGACTGTTTGTCCACTGATCGTCTGTTTTTTGTGACGCTTTTTGATGTGAAAACATTTTAAGTAAGACATTACCTTTGCCTGGCACCCACTATTTTTGTGAAACCTTTATTCTTTTTGTGAAAAATCAATAAAGGTACCGGTACATTTGTCCGGTACATCTAACCTATATTAGACCTGGTCCACTTTGAAAACCACTAGACCTAGACCTCTCAAATCTGGACTGGATTAATCTAGAGACCCCAAAGGTTCATGAAACCACAGTTTCTGATTTGTGAAACCTTTGTTCTATAAACTTGTGTGTGTTATCGACATAGAACCACTGTCCAATCACTTTATCAAATGCTAATTGATGCTAACTGGTGCTAAACCACACATTACCAACTCCACAGATACACTGGTGATTATGTTTATAAAGCCATGTGTTGCAAATTAATTGGATAATACTATCCTAGATTAAGTTTAGACAATTAATCCTGGATAATGTTTATCGCGCGACTTTTTTCAATAACACAATCGCGCTGTGGCATATATCCAAAACAAATGCTGTTATTTCCACACATACGGGTTTGGTAATGTCTTACGTTTAAAACTATTACCTTTCAAAATAAAACAGGAAGTTCATGCTTTTACATATGAAACCTAATTCCAAGTGTACAGTTGGCAACATGAACTGTTTTTTCAAAAGTCATATCACAGTACTAGTGGGTTTTGTTTTTGCATTATATAAGTTTCTGTTATTTTATTTTCCCACGGTACGCTGAATCTATTTGTGGCAGGTGTATGTGTAAGAATTAAGGCAGGGTTATGAAGAACAATCATTTTAATGTTAAAATGTTTGAGCATTAATTATTACAATGCTATGTCTTGCAGTAATATAAGGTCTACAGTGCAGACCCTCATTACAGTACAGGAGCATCATACGAGCTTCAACCTGAAAGGCACCAACATTTTATCACAGTTGTCATAATGCACGATTAAAAAAAGAACGCATTCCTCTCTTTCATGTATGTCCTAAGAGCTTATCGTCTGTTTTTTGGACCATCTGAATGCATTGAGTGGCTTTATTATGTAAAACGCGACAAGATTTCTGGCTCGTGTAGTGGACTAGTAAACCCTCTTAATTATATAAAAGATAACCAGACACACGAAAAACACAGTGTACCAAACAAATACATAAAAATATGCTACAAGATGGAATTGACTGATGAACTATAAGGAATCCCCGGCCACACAACACAATCAGGTCTGCTTCCACATCACCACTAGGGGGTGCAAACATGAACGAGACATCCCTGACAACGCAAAGTACACCATGAGAGACAAGAGTACAGTAGCTGGCTGGCACTGTTGGTCTGAGACAGCCACTAATATTCACTTTACAGTGCTGAATATCAGTGTTAATAATATAATATTAAAATAACTCATTCAGGCAGGGGTGAGAAGAAACCCTCCAGAAGGCACGGACCTCCCTGTGGATTCTTTTACATTTAAATCAAGCAAATAATACATTTTTGCTTGACCTGTGATGATGCTGTTATTCACAACATGGATCAGAACTATCATTTGGCATGAGGTTTGCTTGTGTATCATTGTATTTATTATCAAAGTATATTCAAGATATTTTGGTGCATTGATTAAGCATTTGTAGTTTTTACTAGCTATAGGCTCACCTAACCTAGGCAATCCTAACTCTGGAGTTCTTGTTTCCTTTCTCTTTAATAACTAATAATCAATCTTCTCTTTATGTACACTATAATACTCCTCTAATGTACTATATGCATTATCTTAACTGTACAAGTTGTGTGAATAATAGTCGTATCTCACTCATATACTGTAGTGGTGCTGACTTATGTTTAGCGAACATGTTAATATAGTGCTATTGACACTACATACCCTGAAAACTGTTGTATGGCATGTTATTTAAAAATACAAAACAAACTAATTAGAAATGATAAAACTCAACCTGTTTGACAGACGCTGAAAAAAATATTGAATAAATACCTGTCACATTGTAAAGAATGGAAGCACAGAGTGTTGCGCAATGTAAACTCTGTGATAGCGGGCTGTGTGCAGCACACAAGCAGGCAAGTCCATGTGTGTTTGCCTCTGCATCAACTGCATATGCATCTATCGCTATATACAGGGCGTGGGTGTGTCTCACACACCCGGAGGGCTTTGGTCTCCGGAGTCTGACGACGACATGGAGATAGAGCAGCGGCGTCTCTTGGCCACGCTGGAGCCCTGGAGCATGCTGGGATGGAAGCCGGCATGGCGACGGGCGTGTTTAGTCAGGTGGTCGCTCCTCATGAAGCACTTGTCGCACATGGGACACGTGAAACGCTTCTCGCCCGTGTGTGTGCGGTAGTGGCGGGTCAGCTCGTCCGATCGGGAGAACTTCTTGTCACACGCCGGCCAGGTGCACTCAAACGGGCGCTCACCTGAGGAAGTGTTTGGATTACATTAATACATTATATTTTATACTATCTATTTATGCTCAATGTTAAGAGTCATCCACGCCACGTGTGGAGTGACCATATGCCCCCCATGAATGGGGTGTATTATGATATGTTGTGATGTATCACACTCTTATAGTGATATTTGGAGTCACTATAATATGCTGTAATGTATTATCCGTGGTATGATGGCATCAAGGGTTGTTATGATGTGTTATGATCGCACGGCCAAAAAAAATCGTACATCCGGTTGTGACCTGGGCTTAAGGGTTGCTAGGATGCATTCTGATGTATTACCTGTGTTATGGTCCCATCTGGGGATTACTATGACATGTTGTGATGTATCAACCAGTGTTCATATGATGTCATGTGATACATTAACTAGCAACAATTATTGTGATGTTTGGTGGTTGCTGTGATATGCTGTGATGTATAAACCAATAGCACCGTATGCTGTAGTGGGATGTAGGGGTTGCTATGATATGCTGTGATGTATTCTCCTGTGTTATAGTGGTATCAAAGGGTCCATATGACTTGTTATGATGTATTAAGTGTATTATGGTGTCATCCAAGGGTTGCTGTATGTTGTGACGTATTTATTAACCAGCATTATCATGGTATCTAAGGGTTGCTAGGATATGTATGTTGTTGCTCAATGAAAATGTGAGCAGTATCCTGTAGACGTGGTGTTGTATCTCCAAGAAAAACAAGACGTTTTTAAATGTGCCTTCAGCCTAATTTTGATAACTCAGTATCTTCTGTTATCTTGTTTCTTGGTCCCTTAAAAGTCATGGCCGAGGGGCATATAAAAATAAACTGTGTAGCAATTCACACAAAGACAAAGTGCACACAGTGTGTTCTCTTTCAGTTCACAAACACCATTTTGGGGAGGTGGACGTGCACGTTTTCTAGGAACAAAATCAGAACACATTGACTGAGAACAAGTGAGTCATGGTAACGGCGACGTGCATAAAAAAAAGAAAAAGGCATGTAACCTGACTCCTCCTAACCTTCCTCCCCTGCCACGTGCTACACTCGACCACGTGTTTCCTCTTGTTTACAACAATGCGTGAGTGGAGGGGAAGGCGGGGCGGATGATGTATACGGAAGTAGCGACTCAAGATAGCATGTACGGGGAGGATCACAGCAGTGTCGCAGTGACCTACCGAGTTCATTTCATGTTATCGTGACGCTTTAATGGCAGCCTGGCTGTCACGACGTGGATGACACCACCCAGAGGGTACCTACTTAACGATCACACTTGATTTTAACTTGCACTGCAAATATGGGCGTGGGCACGTGGTGTTCCCAGATTGTAGCGTGGGCACCACACACACACCACCTCTTCCCACTGGCCCGCTGCAGTTTACACCCCCCACGAGGTTCCTATTATTAGTTATTGATTTGCAGGACCCACTCGTGTCACGAATCACAACATGGCAACAGCCTTTATATCATGACATAATGACGTCAGTGACGTCAACTTGAGCGTTAAACAACACGGAAGTAAGGAAGACCCCTTACCGGTATGCACCCTGAGGTGGGCTTTGAGGTGGGAGGACTTTCCGTACATTTTCCCGCAGCCGGTAAAAGGGCAGCAGTGCCTCTTCTCAGTGGACTCCTCCGCCCTCCTTTTGTTCCGGTTCTGCGTAGGGGCCACCGTGCCCTCTCCCTCCACCGTGGCCGACCGGCGACAGCCCCTCTCGGGCTTTTCTGGCGATTCAGCCGCCGCACTCACAGCGTCAGGGCTGCTTTTGTTCAAGTCCAACAAAATCATCGCCACCATAAGCAAAGTTCTGCTCTCCTGGTTCTCTTTGAATGCTTCCGGTGGCGGTGGTCGTGTGGGGACAAGGTCTGCAGAGACCTCGGACATGATCGCAGCTGGATGCACAAACGTGAGTAGAATGTATAGACAAGTGTTGCAAACTATTATAAAAGAGTAGTGGATCCGAGTGAGGTGCTGCCAGGAGACATGTGCTCAATTGTCCACACACGTGTCGTCTTCAATGTGACTGTCCCGCAAAGACAGCAGGGCGGACTAATTAAAAAAGCACCTCAGCAGGAAAGAGACGCCTGTTTAGACCTCCGTCTTCTTCTTTCTCCCGGCTTCGACAATAACAACACGTCTAGCGGCTAAGCGAATGGATCCATTTCTGTCTTCACATATGTGTCAACTTGTCCTCTTACCCTGAGAGCGAGAGCACTTCTCTGTCCTCACACTCCCAAGAAACAGTTTCGCGGAATCCCAGTATGTCATCGTGATTCAGGGCGCCCATTGGCCCGCAGGAAACGTGAGGAGTTTTTTTAGGGAATTGCCACTACACGGAAGTGAGCGACGAACCGTGTAGCCAATCAGAAGATGGGGTTGGTGAAGGAGGGGCCGGGCTTCGTCGATGATGCATTCATGGACAAATGTTGACTGATAAATTGAGTTGAAAGTGCAAATCAACGTAACACATTTATTTATATAAATAAATATCTAGCAAGCAACAATACATTGTCTTAGTGATCAAAACATATGTAAGATAAATAATATTATCAGTGAAACCAACGTTGATCATTAGCTTACCTTCTAGTGCAACTAAATAGTATTCATAGATGAGAAGTCGAATAATGTATTTTGTTATACACAACATAAACACAGTAACTATTACATAGAATACATATGAAATAACTACATACCTTAAAAATTAACTGTGTTAGTTGTACAGCAGAGAGCATCATGGTTTTGTGAGTATGTGGTCATACGTTGTAATGTATCAACCATGCTATGGTAACATAGTTACCCAGTGTTGTAGTGATGTTATGAGGTATCAACCATGTTACCTTGAAATGTTGGGTTTGCCATGATATGCTGTAATGTATTCATAAGCGTTATACCGTATACTGGCATATGCCGATATCTATTGTATGTTGTTATGCAAAAACCATTGTGGAATCCGGGGGTTGCTATTATTATTATGTCAGAATGTATTAACCAAGACAAGAATGATATCTGGCACATACTATGATAAGTTCTAATGTATCAGCCATATTTCTGAGGGTTGCTATGATATGCTGTGATGTATTAATAAGCACGTAGTGGTTTCTTGGGGTTGCTCTGATATGCTGTGATCTATTGCAAGTAGTGGTATCTGGGGTTGCTATGATGTGTTGTGATGTATTAAGCAGTGTTGTCGGTTTCTGGGATTGACTATAGTGTATGCTGTATCAACCATGTTATGATGGAGTCATGGGGTTACGATGTTATGTCGTGATTCCTATCAAGTACAATAGCGGAGTTGAGTGCGCCATCACCCTGTGGGTATAGGCTACATGACCTCACTTACTGCCTCACATTCCATATATCGGGCTTGTGTTATAGGCATCATCGATTGCTTCACACCCTAAGCAGCTATACTGAGACACAAGCTCATCATTCAGTGTTTGACACGGAAATGTGTGACAGTATGTTTTGATGTTTCAAATGTAATCCAAACCAGTTGCTGTGGCCCATAATATATTGTATCTGAGGACAGCTTCATGCACTGCTTTCACAATCATGGGCTCATCCTAAATTAGGTTCTCTGTCCTCACGGCGACGCTGAACCTTCTGATGGCAACACACAGTGGCCTGACACTGTGCATGAGGTCAGCATGTACCCCACAATGTTGTCTTGTTTGTATGCATAGCAGAACATCGCTCATGTTTTCCAGTCCTTCTCCGGATTGCCTACTCTACCTTTGCAATCTCAAGCTTTCTGAAGGGAGTACATTCAGACTAATAGTTGAAAAATATGGCAGAAAAATGAAGGCCTTCATAAAACCTTGTGAGTACCACCAAGTATTAACAAGAATTAGCACACGGTGTAGATTGTCGGTATAACTCATCGTATAAACGATTGTGCAGAGACCTGCAATTGCTTTGCACACTCAGTAGGTTCAGGCTTGTGTCACATAACACAATATACTGTATGTTGCATTCATGATATGAGCACAAGTTGCTGTGACTGCACACTGGTGACACATGTTGGGCTTGTTTTGGGACAGACAAAACATGCATCCAAGGTCTCATATATATGTAGGTCACAGTGAGGAAGCGGGGTGTAGGGTGCTGCAATGCAGTCGTAACAAAACACAGTGGGTGGTTCCTTCATGGGGTCGGCATTCGTAGAAACCCCCCTTGGAAGTGCAAGGATTGTGTGCACACATTTGGTATGTCTTCGATTGCCGCGGATGGGACACAACTTAGATAAACACTAATGACACTTCAGGCAGTTGATATAACAGTGCAATGAAGTTAGTATTTGGAAAGATCATCAGATTATTGTGAATGTCACCAAAATGTTAGAGACACTTCCCTTTCAGAACTGCTCCAGTTTAAGCCACACCCCATTTCCTTTACTCCTGGCCCCACTTCTAGGAAAAACAGTTTGAAATTTGTGTCCAAGCCGGCCTCCTTCCCTTCCCGCTTCTCTTGTTTCCCCAAAGCTGTCAACATTTCACTGGAAGAGGAGGCGCTCCTCCCAACACCGAACTGCCCTTTTCCCTCTTTTTTTTTTCACCAAGTGCAGGAGTTATGAGTTACACATATGGGTTGCAAAGACAATTGTGTTGTGGACAAGTTGCTTGTTGACATCCTGTCTGGTCATGTAATAGTGTGTGTGTGTGTGTGTGTCAGGACACTGTGTTCCTTTTTGACATGCCTCTGCTTCTCTGTGTGTGTAGTTATGTGCAGTTTGTAGTGCAGAGCTGCTACTAGTGTCTCAGACAGGATCACATTTGTTTGTATGTTGTCGCTTGTGTTACATTACCACCGCCAGGACTGTGCCAAGGCTGAGAGAATCAAGTATGCCCACTGCAACACAAGGGAACCCCTGATTTGTTTGCAATTCCGAACACATTTTCCCATTTGGAACAATGGAAATCGAATTCATCTGTAAAATAATCTGTTATTATTCATCTGCAATTAATCTGTCTAGCATCAACTATACAGGCAATGTTTTAAGACACATTTTAACAGTATAAACTGTCAAACAGTTGTTAAAATTTTCTCAATAGGCTTTTTAACATTAGAGCCCTGTAGACATGAAATAACACACCTATAGTCACCTTCACACACCTATTACTCATTGTTTAAATCACATTGCGCAACTCTTATGCTGCAGGGACTCGAGATGACCACGGCTAGCTAGCAAGTTAGAGCGCTAATAAGCTAGGGAGCTAACCAGTAAGCCTTAAATGTATTTGTTCTAAACTTAAAAAGCCCAAAACTCACCACTTCCACACAGAATGGGAGGAGAACTTGTTTTCACTCTATCATGTCGGACATGCCATGGCTGACTTCATGCAGTGTTAAGGTAATGTCTCATTGTTTTGTGTCATTCCTGCCACCTAGTGGCCAGAATACTACATATCACTTGTATTTCAATATATTCCCACTAATAATAGACAATAGTCTACAAATCAGCGATGATTAATTCATTTATTAATTTCTGAAAATCTGCGATATAGCGAGGGAGCGCTAATCGAACCGCGATATTGCAAGAGACGACTGCCATGAATTCAACGAATCACCCGGAGAAACAAATTAGCTTAAAGCTATATTGTGGGGGACTCCCCCACAATATAGCTTTAAGCTAATTTGTCTTGTCCAATGTCCTGTTTATTTACAACAACCAGTGTTATAAATCCACAACATTTTTATCACACATAGTCTTAGTTTTTGCGAAACTTGAAAAATGACAAATCTGGTCTTCTGGTCCGTCTATTAGAGTACATGAGCTTGATAATGCACAATCTTGTATTTGATGTCATGAGATCGTGCAGGTGTACATAATGAAATGGTTTGTGAGTGATGGTAATTTCTTGTTTGGCTGGCTTTATTGCACAAAGTGTTGATCAATTATTCTTTTCAGCATCATCACAAAACAAGACACGCAGACCAGAGACTGTTTGGCAATCTATTTGTTTATTTAACAATGCATGCCAGACATGATCCTATTCACATTTAAGAATACAGATTTGTATTTGCATCCAAATACTCACTACTTTGATTTCATATAATAATCTCACGCTCTCTCTTTCTCTGTCATCGTTAGGGGTCATCTCTGTACACTCCGAGTGGAAGAACCGCATGCTTCTTATGGACTTTATTAAATAAAGTGTGACCGGGTGGGACACTAGGTCTTATTGCAAGGTGGAATAAATGTGTGCGTGGACTTCTTTTGAAGGTCATCAAAGTAGGGTGAGTAAATGTGCTGATTATCAGCGTATGCTCCACAAGCTAATGTTTAGGAAAATACTTGAAAAAATACTGTACACTGAGGTTGTGTTGGATGTTCAGAAGTAAATGTGCACACAGACATACAGTACAGTACAGTTCCCTCTTTAGATTGAAGCTATTGCACAATTCCACATGTATGGATTGAAGGAAGTAAGGGTTGAAGCAAGCCTCCGCCCTGACATCTGTTTTCAGACTTCAGTGTGCAAACAGAGCTCGGCTATATGATGCCTACATGAGGCCTCAGCTGTGCAGACAGCAGCTCCGAAGAACGACATTGGACTTCTTTGCTTTGACTGAAAAGGTTTAGCACATGAGGGTCACAGAGGTTACCAACAGCTGTCTGTTTCAGGAAAAAAAACTCCCATTGTTGATTGGCTATTGGGACAGAAACGTGCACGTGAAGACATTGGGTCCATTCTGGCAGATTGTATTCTATATCTTTCTGTCTGTCTATTCATATTTACTGACTTGTATCTCTGATGCATTGTTGCCACACATTTCTCTACGAATCGCACACAGTGGAAGCTTGAAAGTCAAGGTCATATGTTGGAGACAACATTTCCAGCAAAAATATACCTCTAAAGTTGCACAAAACGTCCAAGTTTCAGTATAGGATCAACTCTATGGCTCTTTTTGCAACACTCATTCCCACTTATTCAACCTCAACAACCGTTAAGACGCTGTAAAATCGGATATTAAAGCAAGCAATCAAGGTCAAAAATGCTTACTTTTGACTAATAAGATTTGTTTTCTGAGATCAATTTTTTTTTATTAAGTAATATGTTCTAACATTTTCAATATATTATGAAAAATAAGCAAACTAATCTGCCAGCAGAACAAGAACATTTGGCATGGCAAACAATTTGACATAAGCAAAATTGCATTTTAGCGAAAATGTTGTTGCTCTGTTGGCAGACGACTTTGTTCTTATTAGGAAGTAATCTTGCTTGTTATCAAAGGTTGTTGATAACTTCTCTTTACGCTTGCATGACAACTAAAAGTGTTCTGAGCGCATAATGAGAGTCTGTGTTGCAAATTACTTTCGCATCATGCATTTATCCTGACAGTTAAGATTGAGGGTTTTACTATTTTTCTGTATTAATATTTACAGTGCTTATTTTTACACATACATCATGACAGATAGGATGGGCATTTCATCAATTAATTGTCATATTGTTTTATTAATTATATTTTTATAGACAGTGTTCCCTCGCTACATCGTGGTTCACCTTTCGCCAATTTTTTAAAGTGCTATTTTGCATATTTCTTTTTAACAGCATATGAACACGCATTGTGTTCTGCGTCCTTGTGGCGTATTCGAGTGATCTATCGGTGCTCTGTTGTATGTGTCTGTTATTGTATTTGCTACTGCTACCAGGAGAGGGTGTTGTATACTCATGTGAGAGTTGAAGACAGTGCAGCTCCACCTCTTAGTGTGTTTACGTGCCTGTAGAGCATATTAGGAACCCACAATAGGCAATAGCCGGCTAAATATAGAGCCACAACGGTCCTTATTGGCTAAGGGAGAACCCGCCCATTGTGTTCTGCGTCCTGATTGGCTTTAGACCCTTGTCAATCAATTTCTTTGTGCCGTTTCCTGTTGTGGTCAATAGCCGATAACTAGCTAACTAGTTAACTGTGTGAGCTGCTTGCTAACTGACAATAAACAATAGAAGAAGAAGATAAAAGGCTAAATGAATCTTCGGTTCAAGGAGTAGGACGACGACAGGAGCAATATGTTTTATCAAGGACACAAAGAATGGCGTCAGGACGAGGCACGGTCAGAGGAGTGAATACGCGTGAGTCACTTAATCATTTCTTGTGTCCAACCTAGTAGATTGACCATTAAAATTCTAACAAAATTGCAATTTTGAGTGTTTAAAATGTGAGAAAATGTTCATGCCTGTCTGAGAAAAGTGTATAAAGTGTATGGCGAGGGCTTTTACAACATTAAAACGAATATAATAACAATAATAATAATAATAATCGTAAAAAAAAAATTGAGTTGGCTACTTTGCGGATTTCACTTATTGCGGGCTATTTTGGGAACCTATCCCCAGTGATAAACGAGGGAACACCAGACAATTGAGCACTGAGCAGAATAATGCAGAGTCTGCATGAATGTAGTTGCCCTTCCCTAAGGTTTTGGGATGGTGACACCTTGACCATGAAACACATTCACAAATGCAAAACATTTTCTATTTTCTCCAATGGTAACAATTGCTTTTAAATCCAAACAAGTGTGGATTGAGCTTGACCCAGGTTCCACTGCGCTGTGGTAAAGCTACATACAGAAAACACTGTCATTTTTCAGGTATTGAAGTCATCTAATGTGGTGTAGTTTGACTTCTTATTTAATATAGAGCTTGGTGTGAAGCACTACAATGAATCATCAATCAATAGTTGGTGTTACTCTTGACTTGATCTCTCTATTTGAAGTTATTTAGGTGTTGTGTCCATACATGCAATGCTGGGTTACACTCCACTCTGTACATTGAAAGAGCAAAAGCAGATGTCTGCGCTGAGGCCACATGCTTACATCAATCATTTAGATTTGGGTTTTACGATGAGAGGGGAAAAAACCAAATCAGAACTATGTGACTCAACTCATCCTCCAACATACTTCATCCATGCCCAGAAGGCACGCGACTAAAGCTTGGTATCCAAGAACGGTGCATTGCCATGTCGTCAGATTTCTTTTCTTTACAAGCTTCTTGATCAAGCATACAATAAAAACTATTTCTATGTTTGTACAGTCTATTAAACAACATTATATTTAAGAAATAATACATCAGCATTTAGTGCATGTAAGCGGTTGGCTTGCTTTTTTTCCATTTAAAATTAGAAAATGATAAAAATCATTAACAAGAGGTTATAAATATTTTATTTGTAAATCCGATGGGTATTTACTGTCATTGTCAGTGCTTGAGAACTTTTCTGTTGAATTAACTATGATACTGTATATAAAATAAATGTTCTAGAAGAAAGTGTACATATTAAAGAGACAGTGGGTGAGATTTAGGGGGAGGAAAGTTTATAGTCATGACCTGATTTATGTAAAATTAGCTTAAAAAGAGCCCTTCGTATCTACAAATAGCGCGGGTCCTCTTTTATAGGGTCAGAACAAATAAAAAAACTGATGATTCTGGTCATTCTGAGTCAACCACAGCTGTGAGTCAAGCACATGCAAAACCTAACATAAGCATCCATTTAAACCGGTTTTTCTAAACTGAGTCGAGTGACCTTTGACATGCCAGTGATATGTAGTCGTTTTTGGAAGGCACTTTTACGTGTGTGCCACTCACATCTGTGGAAGGATGTACTGTATTTAATCATTAACTAACAGTAAGTCATCAAGTTCACGCTACTGAATCCTTCACACCGGTCCTTTCATTTCTCCTATCTTATCCATAGAAAACTATCAGGGAAGGCTGGTTTACACGGAACTTTTATCACAATACGAAACAAAGTTAAACCTTTTCAGCTTGTAATTATTTTTCCCTTCTTTGCGCTCCTCCAAAGTTGAGGCATTTTTTATTTTCCAGGTAAAATGCATATGTACTTTTTACCAAACTAAATTCCATTGTTGTGTTTGCTCTCAGAAAGATTGTTTTACTTTGATTATTGCTTTTGAATCGGGGCCCTGTCTATCTGATCCTACCCTTATACAGTCCTGTAAAAGTAGGCCACCATTAGATGTGTTGCTTCAGAGACAATATACAGCAAGTCACTGTTAACAAGTGAAAATAAAATGAGCAGATTGTCGTGTTTGTGTTTGTTTGTCCACCTGTTTGCAGGCGACTTCCTGGTACATGTAGGACAGGGGTCTCAAACTTGTGGCCCACGGGCCACGAGGACTAGTTGCTAGTTGATATCAAAGTCATTGTAATTATGTCCCACACTTTTTACAATTTTCACAAACAGGTTTCGCAAAAGCTTGCTGGGAAGCTGGAAGCACTCCCAGCGACAGGAGTGATGTCCGCTTCCAGCATGCCTTGCAGAAGCTTTTTGTACATAGCTGCTCAAAGTAAATGTTTAGTGTGTATGTGGTATCTACCTGTTGCGTGGTAAGTTGCTGTGTGATGGTTATAGTGTTATTTCTTTTATGACACCAGTCAGACTGTGTTATGTTGAATAATAACCTCCTGACGTTTCCGATGAATTGATAAGCTCCATTGTGATTTCCGCTTTGGCTACTGCTTGCCACCATAAAAACAACAACTTCCTTTAAGCGAGTGCTTATGACTATCTCTCGTGCAGCTCAAGTGTCACAATATTATATTTGATATTTATGTTTTATATTTTGTATCACTTACGACCGACGGCAGCTCGGGCTCGTGTCAGCTTCCGGTGGCGTTTGTTGACAAGTTAGCCACTCAGTTGAACCGTCATTCCGGACTGAATACTTGATGCGGCCCAGTCACGCCCAGACTCTTTATCTCCAGCGGCCCCCAGTACAGTTGAGTTTGAGACCCCTGATGTAGGATGACATAAAGTCAGGCCGTAACATTGTGATTCAGGACAGTGGATGGTTCCATACATCTGCACCTTTATACTGATCTTCACTGGAATTTAAAGGGTTCTTCCTTGGCTCATGCACCACCTTTCTACAAAGCTTGATAAAAATTGGTTTTGTATATATGTCTTTTTGCATAATCTGTATATCTACTGTTTTAAAATGCCTTCTGTGAGAAAGTTCACTCGAATAACAAAGCCTGTTGTGGACTTTTGCACAGTACTGGTCTGGTGCAAACTATGAACTCAATAATAAACCGCCAGTTCAAAACTGAACTGTTTTCTTCTGAAAGGCAATTTACTGGAAAGTGTGTAACAGTGGGTGAAATTTGACCTTGGGCTCTGTCAACTCATTATTGCATGCTTGAATAAAAGCAAATGAATGACATTTTGACAATGATGGAAGGCAGATCCATTATAAAAAAGTGAATGTAAAACCTGAATGTCAAATCCTGAATGCTGAGGGGCCAGACAACAAAGCAACAACTATTCTTTGGTTGAAGGTGGGCTGTATTTGTTTATACTTGTATGTAAGTTGTCTTCTGTCGCTCTTCACTAGCTTCAAAGTCAACCAATCTCGGTGCTTATTTTTCTGTCTTGTCACGTGGCCATTTGACCTTGTGTTTACTGCTTGAATCGCAACATAGGCATTGCTGTCAGGTGCAACTTGACACATTGCGTGTCGTAAAGTTGTCACCTTTTGACTGCAGAGTGTATAAACTGCTTTGTTTCTCGCTGGGTTGACAGAACAAATAAACGTGAACTACGTTAGATGGTGCATTGAGGAAAGTTATGTGTAACAGTTTACATAGCTGACTTCATCCATCCATCCATCCATTTTCTATACCGTTTCTCCTCTTGAGGGTTGTGGGGGCATGCTGGAGCCTATCTCAGCTGACTTCGGCCGACAGGCGGGGTACACCCTGGACTGGTTGCCAGCCAATCGCAGTAGCTGACTTCAATTCCTACTTAAACACCTTGTTAATTGGCTGCTATCAATCCATTGCATATGCCTATGCAGTCAACCTGAATGAACAGGATAAGTGAATGGATGAATGGATGGACAGTTAGTGGTTGCCATGCCAACTACATAGTGCTGGAGGTGTCCATAATGATTTAAAAATGAAGCAGCAACATCGCTCTGTTAGTTGTTTTAAGTTTTCTGTTAAATTTACTTCCTTATCTTTGTCGTACATTTGCAGTTTCAGTTTCTTTCTTGCACAGGTCTGACTTAGACAAAGACAAAGACAAAGATGATGTAAAGATGGAGGGTGGAAGACATACGGCATAAACACAGCTTCCACTGAAAGTGAGTAAATTAGCCACAAGAGAAGAGGGGGTGAAATCTAAATCTAAATCTAAATAGCTCTTTGTTTTGGTGTACTGAAGGACCTGCTCACACACTCCAGTACCTGATCCCAAACGCACTGCAGCTCTGATTCAGACTGAAACCTAAGGGCAAGAATCACCCCGCTTGCATGCTTTCCCTTTGCACTCCTCTTCTCTGGTCTTTCCAGTGTGTGTGTGTATGTATGCGTGAGTGTGTGTCTTGTCACGTGTAGTTCTGTCTATCAAAGCTCCGGAATGCTGATGGAGCGGCCAGCTTCCTCATAGAGAGGCTGTCAGCCTTGCCTGTGTCAGGTCGTGCCCCGGTCTTGGTCCTGAGGAAGGGGTTTCTGGTTCCCGCCAGACCCCGCCCCCCAGGACCAGGCCCCCTGTCTGCCCCCAGACCCGGTCCCCTCTCCATCCTCTCACTCACCGACAGGCTCTTCCTATGCGGAGGGGCCAGCGTGAGCGAAGGATGGGAGTCGTCTGAAGAGCAGCTGTTTGCTCGCTCCAGCCTGGAGAAGGGGGAGCAGAGAGGGGCCCCGCCGGGTCCACTGAGGGTCCCCAAACGAGGGGTATCAGGTGCTGGGATCAGGTCTTCTGGGTCCTCCGGATCTGACTCCGTGTGACTGAGCTCGGCCTCTCTCTCTGGATGAGAGGAGCCAATGTCTGCAGGCTTATCAAAGGGGAATGATGTGGATCCTCCAGGGGAGTGTGAGCGTTCTACGGGGGTGTACGGCGATGACACACATCGTGTGTCGATGCAGTCGGTGATGCTGGTGTACTCTGCGGCTTTTACCTGGACGCCTGCCCCCAGTCCGCCATAGCAGCTTCTGGGTGTGAACATGAGGCTGTGGGACTTGACCAAAGGAGGCTCTTCCAGGAAAGATGTGCCCACCGTCGAGAGGAGGCGGCTGCTCTTTGAGCGTTCAAGTGGCCCTGCGGAGGGGGGCGGCGATGGTTCCACGTCCCAAGGGGCTAAGGTGGTGTCTGGTAGCAGGTGAGATGAACACAATGTCAAATCAGCCGCCGCGCTATCATCAAACAGGGCTCCGACGGTCCCGCTGTTGCCTGCACCGCCCTCCGAGTGCCTGTCACCCATACCGCTGGTGATGGCGCTGCTGAAGTCCCGGCCTCCCGGCAGCACTGTCTCGATGGTGTCAGAATGCAACGAAACCTCTCTCTGGAGCGGTGGGACCACACGCAGAGGATCTAGAAAAACCTCCGAGGGCCCCACCTCTTCAGAAGTGGACACATAGATATCAATGCATGATGACGGACGGTGCTGCTGGGAGACAGACAACGTCGCCAGGGGGAGGGGCTTAGACTCTTTGGTGGCGGCTGCTGATGACACAGATTGTGAGCTGTTGGCTCGATGGAGACTAAGCGAGCGTTCTTTGAAGAAACTATCAGCTCTTTCAGCACCACTCGCACGTTCACCACCTCGACCACCTGCGGTGTAAAATGAATGGCTTCTTGTCCGTGTTGCCATGCTGGTGGGAGAGGGAGGGGACATGGAACCTTCAGCGGTGCCCTCGAGCGCCTCCTGCAAACGGTACGCATTCCCCTCAGTGCTGTTGAAGCTGCTTTGGCGAAGTATGTAGGCTGTGTCTGCGCAGTCCCCTTGGCGGAGGATGTATGCAGAGTCTGTACAGTCAGATGAAGTCCGGGATCGGACTTTGTTGACTTCCCCGCGTTCCACCCCCGTCACACGCTCTAGAGCCACGGCGATTCGTCCAATCAGCTCTTCCATTTGCGCCAGGCGGATGTCAACCGTCTGCAGTGAGGCCTTCATGAAGTGTTCTCTTTCGTTGACTTCCTCAAGACGCATTGCCATGTTCTCCACCCTGACAAAGACAGTACACCGCACCACAGTGAATGGGATGGGAATATCTCTGAAACTGTCTGAATGTTCTGACCTCCTTTTTTCATGCCAGTGTTGTATTACAGCAGAATAATGATGCTTGGAAAAGTTGTGCCTATGCGTGGATGTACTTTCCCACAGCTGACGTTATGTTGTTCTGTTTTTGATCACAAACTAATTGATACGAGTTCAGAATCTACAACATAGTGGACTTCCTTTTTCCTGAAAATAAATCAACAATCCTCTGAAGTCTTAACAATCAACTCACTGATTAGTATGCTTAACTCGAATATAAACACAGAAACACTGGATCACTCCTGTACCACAATGCAAACACACAACTACAAATAATTCGGAGTACAATCAAACCTCGGTTTTCGTATGATGCAGTTTCTGTAAAAAATGTTGCCACAATTTTGCCTCGGTTTTCATAGACCGTCTCGGTTTTCGTACAATGTTGAACATAACAAACTAGTCACTTTGCCCTACACTCATATCGTTCCGTACAATCAAGTGCCGAAACAACGCACCGCACGCGTTGCTGGCTTTTTATTGAGTGCAGCTACTAAATAACCCACCATGGGGCCAAAGCAAGTTGCGAGTGCCAGCAATTTGATAAAGAAGCTGAGAAACACTGTAGAATTTGATCTCGCCAGGAGAAGTCCGCATCAACAATAAGTTCCATGCAGTCGTCATTTATAATTATTTCACATTGCTTTATGCATGTCAAACTATAATTATTCTCTATAAAATGTATTTTCTTTTTGGGTGTTTGGAATTGTCTGGAACGGATTAATTGGATTTACATTCTTTTCTATGGGAAAAATTGCTTCGGTGTTTGGATTTTATGGTTTTAATAATGACATTAATAACAAAAAATGAGGTACCACTGTATTTATTGTTTGCGAATCAGTAGACAGACCTTTCAGAAGTGACTCTGATCCTCTCGTCATTAGAAGAGTGGAATCGGTCATCTTTCTCTCTGAAATATTCTTCTATGCACTGCTCCTCAAAGTCGTGGACTTTCTTCAGCTCGTCTTCGGTGATAAAAAGCTCTGCAGATGATAAGGACGGAGGTGTTGGAGGGTGTTAAAATCCAACAGTAAATTGTTTAATGGTGCAGTTTGGTAGATGATTTGGAATTAAAAAAACACAAAAAGTAACTTTGACTTGAACTAAAAACATAGAAAAACTCACTCAGTCCATAGTCCCTCTCGTCGTCGTCATGCTTGCGCCAGCGGCAACACAGGTGTTTGAGCACCATGGTTATGTGACTGAAGATGATGAGTGGTGGAGGAAGCACCGGGCGCTCGTGGAAGGTCATGATGAGCTGGTAACGCTGAAACTTCCAAACCTGATTGGAGATGGACTTCACCTCGAAGAACGTATTGCTATGAGGGAACACAATCACAGTATGAAAGACGACGTCATATCCACAATGTATACTGTATATATGTCCAATCTGTGCACATATAGGCATGGCTTGTATGAGTGCACATTTTGGTGTTCCAAAGGTCAAAATTCTGAACTGATCTATTTTAGCCCATTTTGTATCGACAACAAAGTTATGATGCTAATTTTTTCATTTTTTCCTTTTTAATCCTAATCTACTATCAATTGTTATTTCACTATATTGAACCGTGAACAAGATCCATTTTGTCTGTCATTTTATCTTAAAAAATATATATACATACTGTATATACAGTATAAAAAAAAAACAACTATATTTTTAAAGAGCGGTTGTCTTATATTCAGGATAGTTTTATGATCTCGGTCGAAATGACGAGTGCATACATTTTGCCAACAGTGAAACAGAACAGGATTTTTTGGTCCCAACTGCTACTTTACATACTTGAACACAGCGATGAGTAGATTGACAAGCAGTATGTTGGCCACCAGCAGGTAACAAGCCATGATGGCGGGAACAATCCAGGCGCCCGTCTTACATGGAGGCAAAGCCACCACCACGCCATCCTCTGTGGTGATGTTCTGTCCACAGGGCGCTGCACAGTGGCACCAAAACAACACACAAATGCAAAAAGTTAGTACACGGTAAGCTTAAGAGTAGCGTATGACATCAGTACATAAAGAACAAATTGTAAAGGACACTAAACACAATGACAATGCAAGCATCCAGGCACTTGTTGAAAAGTGAGAAAAGCAAAGAGACAAAATGCATAACTTATATATTTTGCAAACAAACAAGAAGCATATGTTCTATGCTTCTTAATGAGGGAGCAGGGACGAAGGAACAAAAAAAAAAATCACATTCATCATGTATCAACACAGTGATCCCAATATATTTAAACATATTCCCAATGTTTCAAATATATTGTCACGTTTGGCTTAGCCATAGCTTCACTCAATGGCTGCTTTGGAATGTATTTAAGATACATTAAATGTTTTTTCCATCCGTGATGGTTCAGTTGCTGTGGATTATCAGCGGAACATTCAGCATTTTTTTCTTGGTTTGTTTGCCTTTTCAGATTCATTCTAATCATGCCCATTGCTCAATGTTCAATTGATCACACATTGCAGCCCAAAGACAGAGAACTGAAGTAATTTTCTACTTTAAATGTTTTTTTGGGTCATAAAAAAAAGGTTGCTTTCAAGAACTCTGACAACTGAACCACGTGAAAAAACAGGCTGCAGATGATGACAGGCGGCTGATCATGATGCATTTAAATGCTAATTGTTTATGCCTATTCTTTTTTGTATTCTGGTTATGCTGCATGGCTCCAGTGAGAAGCTGGGTCAGCAAAAAGGGAGGGTGACAGATGTGTTGACATAGCAACGGCACGTCTTCCAGTGAAGCCTTAAAGTCGAAATGGTCAAGAAACATCAAGAGACTATCACAAGTTACAACTTTGATAGTTCCCCTTGCTGTTGAAATGAAACACAACTGTGACAGACAGTGAGGTACTTTATTTGAAAAATGTTACTGATTTGTTATGACCATTTACTAGCCAGTTGCAGACAGGATGTGGCCTTGAGGGTCAAGCTACAAGTGAGGTTCACTAATATTTATGCATAGCTGACCCAAAAAACCACACACAAGGGCAACCTAGAGCATGCACACTTGTCTCTAGTGGCCTCTAGTGGGAAGAGTGGGCATGGCATGGTGGTAAAGTGAGGATGGTGAAGCAGAGGTGCGTGGGTTAAGGTAAATGTACTTAAGTGACAAATCTATATTAAGTTGATTTACTGGGATTTTGACTGCACTGGGCAATGTGGGATGGACCACTACTACGCCAGGTTCCGTGTGTTCGTAAGTAATTTTCGACCAGCCAGAGTTTTTCATTCAGCCTTTGCTGTAACTTCCTACTATGCATATCTGAAACACAGAATGAAAACATTATTTCAGATCTCTTCTCTTTGGGCCACTCCTCCCGTAAACCACAACCAAACATATGTACAAAGGAACAGCAAACAAACATACCATAGTACATGACAAAGTATTTGGTTTGACTTTTTTTTTTTTTAAACCCCACATTAACAGTCAAAGATTAGGACAGACTAACACTGACATGAAAGACTGATGTAGTAACTTGACAAAGAAGGCACGTTTGAGGCACAGAAACAACATGTAGTGACTCAATTCTGTTTCACCAAGCAGAAATACTGCTGTATCTTGTACTTTTAGCATTCTTGTGCCAATTTATGCTCTGATGAAAGAATCATACGACTTGCGACAATTCTAGTCCCTAAACTTACGGTCAATCTGGTCAGCAAACACTTCTCCGTAGATCATCCAGTAAGGCATGAAGAAGATGTTCCTTGCCAGCATCCAAGATGGATCTTCATTGGGGTTGAGGATGGCCTGCCGTGCCACCCCAAAGCTCATGAGCACCACCAACATGATGATCACAAAGTACATCATGTCGATCATCTGACAGAAGGGTGAAGAGGAGAGTTAGCAAAGGAAGACGGTCGCTCCAAAAGAGAGGGGAGAGCTATTATTTTATATGGAAGGCACACAGTGAACCAAGCAGCATCAACCAGGTATCAGAGACGTAGCTACTTAGTGTGCATGAGAGTAGACCAGGTTCATTCAACTTTCAGCCGGATGACAACAGTCCAACCCGCATTTTCATTTCAAAACCTGGGCGCGACTAACTGCAATGTCTCCAGCAGTTTCCTAACATTATGGAATACAGTAGATGATCTTTGACTATCGTACATACACTATACTGCTTCCGCTTTAATTTATTTAGGTCTAATAGAAAAGTGTGATGATAACCATAGAACAGAGAAAAGAAACTTAGTGCAACTTAGTGGTAGGGTATTGAAAGAATCAGTACACACACACACACACACACACATCTCTGTCCTGGCTATTCAGTGCAATATGGTTGAAGCGAGTGTAAGTCCACATCAATAATAAAAGAACAACAAAATGTACATCGCAGGCAGCTGTGTTTATGTGGAAAGACTCAACTCCCAGCCCCATGTAGTCATCCTAGAATCCTCCTTCTGCATGTAGCTAATTGTAATCTTAACCAGTTAACTTATTTTTCTTCAGCATATTATTTTTTCTCATACATCAGCTAATTTATTTTACAACGATCTGTTTCTTAAAACATTGTACAGTTAAAGGTTTTATGTTGGCAACAGTTTGACCCTGGGGCACATTATTGTATGTACGGAGGCCCAGATTGGATTGTGACCAGTTTTTTTGGGCTCCACTGTATTCTAGCTGACCATTGCATCACAAATCTCTTGGGAGTCTAAGCATAGCTGATATAACAACCATCAGAGAGGTGACTAAACAACACGAACGAAGCAGCTACAGGTGTGGTTCCGATGAATGGTGCCAGCAGTATCAGAAGCGGACAATCTCATCTTTAGAATACGAGGCACAAAGGACAGCATTTGAATGGACAGGATGCTCTACTAACAAACTTGAGACACTGGCTGCTTGTTCAATTTAACACCATGCGGTTTACCCTTCTATTTGTTGATCTGACTGGACCATAATGGAAATGATGAACTCAAAGCTGTTAATGTCAACGTCAAGTGTGCCTTTTTCAAAAAGTTTTTTTTTTTACCAGCTGTTTCCTGTAAACCATCTGGCATGTCAGGTTAATTAGGGCCCACATTTATTAAGAACCTCATTTGCACTCGTGCGTCTGTTGTATTTGTGTCCTCTGAACAGCTTTACTGCAGCTTTCATGGCCACAGAATCATAGAGTACTCGATATGCCAATTAGCGGACAAAGTTATTACATATAAATCTCCACTTCTCAGCCTCTGTAATTGCTGATTCTTTCATCAAAGAGAGCTTGTGAGGGCCATAATCACCTCAAAAGAACGAAACATCAAACCGAGGTTGCTTTGGTTGGTCTCTGTTTTGAAAAGTCATTAGTTCTGATCTTGTATTCCTCCAAGAGCCTCAATTATTCTGCTCAGATTTTCATAATCCTGTGAGCCTTTGAGAACCATTATGCCAACAAAAAATGAACACCGTGCTCCAGCCACATCTCACCATCTTGCCAATCATCATGACATAGGGACCCAGGTACTTGTTGACACCAAAGATGTCGAGCAGCCGGATGTACCAGTAGATGATGTTGACACAATAGATGACCCGTCCATAGCTCATGAGCGGGGGCTCCTGGAGACGCAGAACCATGCCGACAGAAAATATGAGGATGGCCATGAGGTCTGTGATGTTCCAATACTCCTGAAGCCACACCTTGACCTTCTGTAACAACTTTCCTGGCTCTGACATAAGGATCTAGAGGGAGTGTTGGAGAGGAATTAGAATAGAACAGGACACCTGAGGAGGATGGTGAGAAAAATGACAGGTGAATACATTATCACAAGATTGCAATGCCATTAAGGCCACAACATTAGGTACACCTCCACAAGAACTGCATCAAAAACCAATAGTAGTAATTCTCCGTTTTACACATATGGTAAAGTATTACTACTTTAGCATATTGTCAAACTCTACTGCATCATACTGGAAGGCACATTTGAACAATCAAAGTATAATTCATAAAAATACACCCCAAACTTCACAGTGCAAACCACCGTCATGCATGACGTTATGTGAGATGTTAGAATATTGCACAACACCGCAGCTCAGCTCTTCTGTGCACGCTTTGCTTTTTCTTCGGCTTTTTAAGTTGTTTTTTCCCAACACTTATTCCAAAAGATGACATGCCTGATATTGTTCAATACTTTTGCCCAGTGTGACCACAGGTGCACGTTTTGTTTTTGTAGTGCTGTTATACGTTAAATGCCATCCATCTATCCGTTTTCTCCTGCTTTCTGGTCAGGGTTGAGGGGAGCTGGAGCCTATCCCGGCTGACTTCAGGCAAAAGGTGGAGTACATCCCGGACTGGTCCCCAGTCAATTACTGAGTGGGGCCTGAACCCACACTGCCTCCAACTGAAGTCAGGCGAGTCAACCACCAGACCTCAGTGACCGTTAAATGTTAATAAAGGTTAGTTAAAATTGTCTATAGAGTTAACTATTTTAAAAATATACTGTATATAACTTGTTTGAATCCAGAGGTTCCACTGTGTTTAAAATATTCATGGTACCTTAATTAGTTACAAGAGTGGGGCAAAATATTAGAAACACCTCTAAGTATGATGCAGTGCAGTTCTCGGTCACAGCAATCAATCAATAATATGCATACTAACTTGTATTGTATTGTATTGTATCGTGCAAGTGCATCTAATGCTGTGGACGGTGAGTGTATTTGTAATGCAATACAGATAGACTGCCATTAGAGGGCAGTGTGAGTTCACCTATTCGGAGGCATAGTTCAGCAGACAAAATGATGAATGTGTTTCATATACCTACAACACAAACACAAGCATCAACTGAGAGAGGACTGTCTCGTATATACTCTTTACTCTGTTTTACGTATTTTGACACCTGTCCTCAATTGACCTCTGACCCCATTATTCGTTATGTCTTCTCTTGTTTTGTCTATTTATTATGATGAAGAATAGATGTAACACTAGCCTCCCAGCACACAACCTCTTGGATTAAATGTCATAGTGACAAGTGTGTCATCAGCTGAGTGGGTAGGAATGATCATCATAATTGTGCATGTGCACGCGTGCATGCCAGCAGTGCTCGGCGCCATCGTACCTCCCTCATCTTCTCAATGCCGTTGGTGAAGATGTAAGCGATGACGATCCACTCTTGAGGGGAAGGCCACAGGTCCATCTTGACCAGGACAATGTAGTTGAACAACATTAGGTAGCCTACGTAGGCCATCTGTGTGGAAAAAAAAAGACAGCAGAAAGAAAATGATGAGTTTGTGCAATTTGTCCACTGGCTGGCTCTGGCTCATTTACTATAAATGTCTGAGTGACACTCAAAATAGTGATTTGATGTCATGACACCTGCAGTCTTGGCCTGAAAACGTCCTTTACGTGCCTCCTGTGGCTGTGCCTATTAAAATCCTCATCAGCTGTCTGGTTTGATTTCTATTATACCGAACTATGGCTCATCACCATGCAAACTAGAGGACATCAGGTTCAAATCAGAAGTTAGGCTTAGCGAGGAGCGGACAATGCACACAAAATTTCTAATTTCGCCATCACACATTATTGGATTTCACTCAAACGTCTCTTGTACAATCAGAAAATGACCAAATTAATAAAGGAGAGCTGACTGACACATTTGCTAACATAATGACAATGATAAGCAGTAAACAATAATTTAAGTACACAAGGAACGACCGCACAAGTGCAAAATTAAAATTCTCAAAAGATTTTCTCCTGTAACCAGCAGGGCAGGAACGAGACAGACAGAAATAAATAGCCAGAGGCTGGAAACGGAATGAAAGAAGAAGGATGAATAAATGAACAGTAGGAGACATCAAATTGCTGGAAAACAAAAGATCTGACACAACCGGCCGCTACTGCAAGTGTACCGCAAAGGCACACTTTAAGATTTCAAACACTTCACATCTTTTTCTTATTGTAATACAGTTGCACTCAAAATTCTTTGTTATTTGCATAACTTTCAGCAGAAATAGGAGCACCTTAAATATCTCAACACAAGTAATATTATAAGTGGTCATCTGTTGATAGTTTGCAAATACATATACATACAAATACAAATAAATATAATTTATGATGGGGTTTGAAGCACTTTGAGTGCAAATGCATATTGCACAATTCACGGCATGTGTTTACACTAGTGTTACCACTAACAGTGATAAAAGTGCATAAATAAATCAACCAGAGACAACATGTAGGGTGAGTTTTATGGCTAACATCACGTAATTTCTGGTATATACAGTCATGGAAAAAAATGATCAGACCACCCTTGTTTCTTCAGTTTATTGATCTATTTTAATGCCTGGTACAACTAAAGGTACATTTTTTTGGACAAATATAATGATGATAAATTTAGCTCATAAGACTTTAATTTAAGAGCTGATATCTAGCAACTTCCATGGTTTTCTTGATAATAACCAAAAGTTCTTACATGAGTAACTATAGCATTGTACTGCCAAAAAATTCAACTCTTATGAGCTATTTTTGTTGTCATTGTTGTATTTGTCCAAACAAAGGCACCTTTAGTTGTATCAGGCATTAAAATTTACAAGAAACTCAAGAAACAAGGGTGGGCTAATCATTTTTTCCATGACTGTATGTTTTTCTTCTCTTAACAGCCCTTGTTGAGGCTGCTCTTTTGAATATATACTGTATTTTTATAATAGGAGTGTCTTAGAGTAATCGACTACTCAACAATTCGATATGTAGGAGTCTTATTCGACTATCAACCTCGCCGTCCAATCACATGAAAATGTCATGTGATCAAGATCGTCCCATTCTAGGGGTGCCCACAGCTCATAATGACTACGGTACTTAAAAAAATCATCCAAAGTGTGCCAGTATTTTGAAAAGGTTAATGATGACCTCAAGAAAGAAAGGTGCAACTTGTGTTAGCAGCTTATTAAATATCACACAACAACAACCAGCATTTAAAACGGGTCAGGCTGTTACATCAACTTCCTTTTATACACCGACTGCACAATTTAATCCAATAAATGAGGCTGAGTGTTTTGGCAAGTTGTTGCTTTTTAAGTCATGTTGTTCCTATTTTATGTGCACTTTGGAGATGTGTGAATTAAGGTACTGTTGTTGCACATCTACCATGTTTATTTGTTTATGAGTGTTTTTGCCTTTTTCTTTCAGGTGGAAAACGTCAGAAATGAGATGTGTTTATTTGTAGGGATCCATTAGCTGTGCTCTTAAAAAAAAAAAAAACTCAACGATTAGTCAACTATGGACAAAATCAAATGAAAACAATCAGCTTTGACTATGGAAATTCCTTAATCAAGACAGCCCTATTTAAAAAAAAAAGAAAAAAAGAACACACCCAGAATTTGATTCACTGAGCCCAATTGTGGTTTGAAGTTTTGTGCATATTTTTCTCCAATATTTTGGTCAAAATCTAAGGGTTGTGCTTCAAATACTTTGGAAGGCATGCTATACATGCAATAGATATATTCTCCCATGTCTCAAATTTTACAGGCCTCTAGAGGTGTGTAACAAATTTTATGGTAATTTGGCTTAACCCCCTAAAGTGTTTTGTACAGCACAAGGAGTTGTGTGAGAAATTTCAAGTCAGTCCGACTTATGGGGTTCAACTTGGGGGTTTATTAACAGCACCGCCATGTGGTTTTCACATCTCAGAGAGATAATAGCATAGTTGACAGTAGAAGAGTTAATTTGTTCACATGACTGTATAACTAATGTCATGACTGCTCAATAATGAGGAAATAATGAGGATATATGTACACTGTGGAAGTAAATGCAAACATACAACATTACCTACGAGACTGGAACATAACTGACCGTATGGAACCAGAACTTGACGATTGGAGCGTTGTAAAACTCGTAGATCTTGCGTCCCATGGGGATGAGGCGATGGCGGTTCTGAACCTCCTCGACATCCTTCTTCCTGGATGTCTCTGTGGTTACCTTTCCCAGCATCGCCTGGGAAAATGCGAACCCCAATGGACCGACGAAGGAAGGAGAGCGAGCGGGGGTGGGGGGGGATGGATAAAGTGGGAGGAAATTGTGATGCATCAGAGGAGCAGGAGGAAGAGGAACATGGATGGATGCGGTATGGAATACAAGTGAGAAAGGAATAAACACATAAAGGAGCAATGGTTATATTTTTAGGAAAGTGTTTTCTTTCATCATAATGTCGTATCCAAAAAAAGCAAGCACAGGCAATGTCATCATTCCAAAATGTGAAATGTGTGTTTGAGGTGCGTGTTGAGGTGAGTGAAGGCTGGTGACACACAATGACACAGACACACACTCATGGATTGTGTCTCAGACAACAGGACGGACCAGAGAAGACGAGGAGATGACAGATAGAAGACAGAAAAGGAAGACATCTTGTTTCCATCTAAGACACAATTCCTAATCCATGAGAGAGGGTTCAGGCCCTTTATTATGGTCAGCAACACCAGACCGAAGAGGGAGTTTATTCATGGGATTTGTATTGCACATTCACTGGACAATTCATTAGATACACTTATGCACTCTAATAAGATCCAATGCAAGAGCTGCATTAAACATAATACTGCCCAGTCTTGATGTGACACTTCCCTAATTCAACTTGTGGTGTACTTTAGATCTGAAACTACAACTGAGCATTGTTGTCTTTGTGAAGGCAGATATGTTGATGCAGGCCTTGTATTTGATCATGAAACCCCCCTCTGTGGTGTCGCAGTCTGTGTATCATTATGACTTCTTAAGTATCTGGCAGTGCATTCGCACAATCAGAAGCCAGGGCAGAAATTGGGGGCTGAATGCAAACGTGTCCTCTAATAAGAGATGTTTTTAGGCCATGTCCACATAAATAAAAGTAGGTTGGTTTTTTGTAAGTTTTGGGTCCTGACATCAAAACAAATTTGCCAAAGTGCAGTTTTTGGAAAAGTCCAATCACGGTGAAGAATTCCCTCAGTTTTTAATGCTTCATGTAGCTAACAAAAAGTTTTTTTGGGTGTGTGTTGTTTCCTTTGTAATGACATCATATTGAGTGCAGCTATGTGTATTCCTTATATTCAGCTGAAATAAATCACTATGAATCATCAGCCATACATATGGATGCTCTTCCCCTCCATCAATTAGTGTTGTACTGTGCCGATTCTGCAAATGACTTTATTCAAGTTCCCGACTGGCAAAATGGCGTTATTCTTAGGGGCTACCGTGCCCCCTGTTTCTTTGGCATGCACATGACATCCAGCCAATGTATTTTCATGTGGAAAGAGGTTGGTAGCATTGCACATTGTTCTATGACTGCCTCTATTCAATTAACCGTAGGTGGAAGGTCCACAAAATAAGTAGTTGTTGGGGTCTCTGACTAGAGTGTGGTCAAAAAAATCAATGGCAGATGACAGCTGTAGACAACCTCCCGATGTACAGTAGTTTTCGTTAACGCCACAAAATTTGAAGTATCATGCGTGGTCAGCAGCAGTGGCAGCTTTATCTACCTTCGCATTCACTTCACAATGTTGGCTGTGCAATTCAGCTACAGGTGTGAACTCTGTACTGTTGTTTGCAATGAACTCATTAGCGGTAATAATGCTGGCTGAACAGTTTCCTTGCCGCTATTACAACATTGGTTCTGTTGCTGTTGTGTTGTGCAATAAAATTGTTTAAGTATATTGGGAGCTATGTTAAAGTTAAAAAAATGAAGTTGTTATATATAAATAAGTTTTCTTCTCCAATTATCACCTGATTAAAATTAACATCCCTTCCTCTCTGCGGTTTAGGTAAACATTCCAGCTATAAATAGAGCATTTACAGTATATATTTTTAAATACCTGTCTACATACAGACATAGCCCAAAATCCCCTTGCTTTTAGAGTGACACAGCCTGTTTATTTGTGCCGGCTTGCTAACTGTGCTCAATGCAGATGGGAAATATTTATAGTGGTGCTGAAAGGTGTTCAACTTCAATGCAATCAGTTAAATGGACAATATAAGATCCAGGTTGCGAATTACAAATCAATTTCCACTCTTGATTATAGTGCGCAAACTGAATCCTGATATAGCTCCTCAACTGATTAGATTGAACTGGGAATAAGTCCAAGTGCTGCCTGGGCATCCAAGTCTATACGCCGATAAAGCAAATCTACAGCAGTGAGAAGGTGCTCAGACTCTGGATGATTTAAGATATGCAGCAGCAAGCACACACGGTTACATCAATGCAAATCCGGGGCCTCCCATGCTCAGCGGCCCACATGCGGAGTGGTCCGCTGCAGCAAGCCATCACCGGTTAGAAGAAAGAGCGTGAGGGACAGCTGTCAGCTAGCAAAGTACTGTACCTCATCTCGGAGAGAGGGAGGAAGGGGGGAAGAGCAGGAGAGAGCACAGAGCATGGGGGAATTGAAAGGGAAAAAGGCAAAGGGAGAAGAAGAGAAAGAGGGGGAAAGGCGGAGGAGGAGATAGATGGAGGGAGAAACATTCACGAGGAAAACCCACAAGAGACGCTACAACTCCACCATGTCTTGGCTTAGACAACAAGAAACAGGAAGGTTGTCCATGTTGTGTGCATTTGGACAACTGTGTGAGTATGTGTTAACAAATTGTCATTGCAGAATCACACTGCTCTTGTTTTTGCTAATGTGAATGCCTGATGCGTAAATACTGTATGTGCACAGTTTCTGAGATGCAGGGCTGAGGTGGGTTCTCTCACCACGGAGTTGTACTGCGCCTCACAGTAAGATCTTACTGTGAACTCCATGTCTTCCTCCTCTTTCTCCTTGACCGGCTTCTCCGGCTCCTCTTCCTCCTTTTCCTGCAAATAGGCCTCCTGATCCTGGGGCATGTAAGACATCTCGTCCTTGTTCTTGAACTCCAGGCTCAGGATGGACGGCGGCAAGAGCAGACCCAAGATAACCTGCGGGGGGGAAAAGTTGAAGGTGGAGGAGATAGAGGTGACGTGTCAGATATGATGGAGATGTTCTCGCTTATGAGCAGTGATGCAGAAATGACTACATGGAGATGCAGCTAAAGACCAACACTGACCATCGGTGAAGGTGACAGTCACATGATTGAAATTGTCATACAGAGCCTCGCATTATGACCTGCAGGTTGCTACGTGACAGTGATATGGTGTTCATAATCATGAATCACGAAGCAGTCATTTCAGTCCAAACATGGCAGCAATGATGCTTTGACGCAGCAACACAGACGTGCAGCATGTGCAAGATCCTAAAAACACATCATACACACTTAATGGTCAAACAAATGGGCACAGGAGAAGATGATAGACTGAAGTGCAATGGAGTTTTGCCATAAGCATCTGTTTGAATTGCTTTCATAATGAATATGAATGTTTTTTAATGTACTACCACTTGCTCAGATGCATAGCTTAAAGGGATCATTTGGAAGCATCTGAACAAACTAACACAGATTCATCTTGTCTCTTAATGGTCACTCCGTGCCAGCAGCAAGTCAGCATAACATGAAGAAGCCACACCCACTTGAACCAGGTTTGGTTGAGGCTTGTGAGAAAACACAATGGCGGACCTTCGCCAAGGTAGCTGCCAAGTCATGGGCAGAGAAACTCAGTGTGCGGGCGGTCTTATGAATATTAGTCCGATTCTTACTTTACAATTTGGCAAGAATCTGAACATCTTTTTCAGACATAAGCAGCTAACAGAAAAATGACTTTGTTGTGTCATTTTACTCTTGATGACGGTATAGGCACTCCAGAGACGCAATTTACAACAAGTTAAAAAGTCAGTTTTCCATAATATGTCCGCGTTACTTCTGTGTAACTATAATTTCTTTCTGGAGTCCCCCATGCAATATTAAATAAGTGAGTCGGCAGCCAGGCCATCCATCCAAAAGAGCTAAGTCATTGTTTTAGTTACTACTGTAGTCTCTATGAGTACTCAGAGTAGCTGAGTACAACCAGTAGAAAGCACAAGCTCTGGTATGTTGCCATCAACATCAATCATTAGAATCACAAGATGTCAAACATATGTCAAACGTAACGTGTGATGAAATCAATATTCTCATCTCAGTGATTCATAGTCCACTCATAGCCTGCAGTGACAACATCCTGATGAGTTAGAGTGTTGGGAATGGATGCTGACAGTCCTTGCAATAACATGTGCACGCATATTGTTTTGACAATATTTGGACAGTGTTATTTGCTGTGTGTCATGACATCCCGGGGGCACAAGATCTTGTTTGTTCAACTTGTGGCATGCTTTCCGCTCCCATGAGGCTCAGCAGAACACTATCTTTCCTCGTCCCAAACACCCCCGCAGACCCACTCCACTGTCTCCAAAGGTCAAGGAATACTTGAAGCACTCTGTGGAGAGAGGCTACACTGTGTCTCAGTCACTCTTTATTTTGTATGACCCCCTACTGACTGGCCACCCCCCATTGACTGCGCCCTGACAACCCCCAAGCCAACAGGCTGTTATAAATGAGTCTCTAATCCACCTTAAACTCCATAGCACAAGAAGTCAAGAAATGTAATTTTATATTGAAAAAAAACGCCACCCTCCCAAGTGTATTTTGCCCATCAGCGGTATCAGCACTGTAAGAGAGCTGATTATTGACTTGGCAGTGACACAACTAAAGCTCCAGTACACTGAAAATGTGTCCGTGGCCCCTAAGGGTTGAATGAAAGCTCACCACACGGGCCTAAAATGTAAAATATGTGGGGCGCATTTTCAAGGCTTTCTTGTAATCAAGGTCAGCTCATCTGTTCCCTTTGGCTTCAGATGATGATTGGAGGACTTTAACTAACAAAGTTATGGGGGAAGTTCATGGCTAACGATTGATTAGTGTCATTAATGATGACTGATATGATGCACTGAACTCTCACCATTATGGGCACTGCCCATTAATTATAACATTTGAAAATTCTAAACCAGAAAGTAAAAAGAGTCACATCACAACGAAGTACATTCTTCACCTATGGACACTTTACACTTAGTACACCTGCACAATACAGTATGTCACAAAAGCGAATACACCTCTCACATTTCAACAACCATTTCTCAAGAGGCAATACTATACAAATTATACAACTTAGTGACTTACAGTAGTCAGTACAGCCATGATTTTTAAATATTTGGCAACGCAAGTGAGTACACCTCACAGTGAACATGTCCAAAGTGTGACCAAAGTGTCACTATTTAGTGTGAGCACCATTGTTGTCGAGCATTGCTTTAATCCTCTTGGGCGCGAAATTTACCAAAGCTGCACAGGTTGTAACCTCCATATGAGGATGCCGCTCAGGTGCTCAGGCGGCCACCCGCCTCCACCTTCCTCAGCAAGGCAGTTGTCATTTTGGAGTATGGTGTAGTGTGGTATCTCTATCATGTTGGAAAACCTCTGATATTTCACAATGTCACAGTACATGTTGGAATTCATCTTCAACGAACCACACACCTGGCAGCACTCATGCAGCCCCAGACCATGACACTACCACCACTATGCTTGACTGTAATCAAGACACAATTATATTGTTACTCACTTGCGTTGCCAGCTATTTAGACAATAATGGATAATAACCGTGGATAATAATTAATAATTAATAATTATATCGTGCTATGCAAGTGCTATACAAGCTGACACCTCCAAGTGTCGTTTCTATACTATTGTCCCGTGAGAAGATTTCAATTATAAAATTGATATAAATGTGGATACCAGAATGCAAATGGTACAGCAACATTGTTTAGTTTGAATTACAAATCAAATAACTACATGAGGTGTACCTAATGTTGTGACCAGCGCATGCAAAAATTGTGGAGACGGTCTAATTTCTCTCTTCAAATAACCTATGATGATGTCTAAATATTAGACTGCATTGTAAGGCCTGTTGCTTATTGCATTTCTCTTTTTCCCCCAGTGGCCGCCTCACTTCTTTTACCTTCAGTCCAGAGTTCTTGCGCATACGCAGTCGTCCCATCCACATGTCTGTCAGCAGCATCTGACTGCAGGTGTGCGCAATGAAATCCCGATGCTTGGCCGCTACCGCCAGCTGCAGGCAGGTGGCGTTGCTCCAGTTCTTCAGCTCATATGTCAGGAGTTTCATGGCCATCTGCTCATCCTGTTTATAGGACTGGTCCAGAAGTTCCACTGCCAGCTGGCCAAACTCTCTAGGAAATAGTATACATGAAATAAACAGTCACATAAAGACACAAATAGAGGGAGTAATGCGCCTTGTGCCCAACATGTAAGGATTACATGAAACTGGTCCAGGCATCACTGACCATCTGCTTGAAATTCTAAATTAAATTTGCACATAAACACTTCCACCCACGAGACACAATTTAAAATGGCTAGGGTGGTTATACACACATGTATTCTGTTGTACAGCATCATGCTGAGAGGTAGATCATTTTGTGGTTTATTTAGTTACACGAGATATGGACAAAATGTTTCAATTAATTTCTGCACCACACATTGGACTTTGCAGGTGTACCTATGAAGCATCCTGATAATGTGCAGTGGCGTGAAAAAGTGTTTGCCCCCTTCCTGATTTTTTATTTTTTTGCATGTCTGTCACACTTAATTGTGTCCGATCATCAAACAAACTTAAATATTAGTCAATTACACAACTGAACACAAAATGCAGTGTTCAAATGAAACATTTTATTATTAAGGGAGAATAAAATCCAAAACTACATGGCCCTGTGTGGAAATGGATGAATTGAGATCAATCAGTGTGGAAAAGGTTATAAAACTATTTCTAAAGCTTTGGGACTCCAGCGAACCACAGTGAGAGCCATGATCCACAAATGGTGAAAACATGCAACAGTGGTGAACCTTCCCAGGAGTGGCCGGCCAACCAAAATTACCCCAAGAGCGCAGCAACGACTCATCCAAGAGGTCACAAAAGAACCTACAACATCATCCAAAGAACTGCAGGACTTACTTACCTTAGTTAAGGTCAGTGTTCATGACTCCACCATAAGAAAGACACTGGGCAAAAAGAGCCTGCATGGCAGAGTTCCAGGACAAAACCACCGCTGAACAAAAAGAACACTAGGGCCTGTCTCAATCTTACCAGAAAACAACCAAGACCTTTGGGAAAATACTTTTTGGAAGGTGTGTGTCCCATTATATCTGGCGTAAAAGTAACGCTGCCTTTCAGAAAAAGAACATCGTAGCAACAGTACAATGTGGCGGTGGTAGTGTGATGGTCTGGGGCTGTTTTGCCGCTTGACGACCTGGAAGACTTGCTGTGATAAATGGAACCACAAATTCTACTGTCTACCAAAATATCCTAAAGGAGAATGTCCAGTCATCTGTTCGTGACCTCAAGCTGAAACCAACTTGGGTTCTGCAGCAGGACAATGATGAGTGGCCTAGTCAAAGTCCTAACCTCAATCCTATTGAGATGCTGTGGCATGACCTTAAAAAGGTGGTTCATGCTAGAAAACCCTCCAATGTGGCTGAATTACAATAATTCTACAAAGATGAGTGGGCCAAAATTCCTCCACAGCGTGTAAGAGACTCATTGCAATTTAATGCTTGATTGCAGTTGTTGCTGCTAAGGGTGGCCCAACCAGTTATTAAGGTAGGGGGCAATCACTTTTTGACATAGGGCCATGTAGGTTTGGATTTTTTTCTCCCTTAATAATAAAAAGTTTCATTTAAAAACTCAATTTTGTGTTCAGTTGTGCTGTGAATGTCTAATATTTAAATGTGTTTGATGATCTAAAACATTTAAGTGTGATAAACGTGCAAAAGATCACATGTGCGCATGTGCGCAGGTCCTGAGATGCACGGCTGAGGTGGGTTCTCTCACCACGGAGTTGTACTGCACCTTGCAGTAAGCTCTTACTGTGATAAGACATGAAAAATCTGGAAGGGGGCAAACGATTTCCCACACCACGGTATATTGATGTTGGTGGTGTAAGATGAGTTTGTAACTATCCACCCAGCTAGCTAAATAGATCGATACATAGATTGGCCAAACAAAATGTCCTCTATATTAAGTTATTTCTGTAAGCAGAATATTCCCCCCCAGATGATTACCATCGTCTCCAATGCATGTCCTTAAATAACGATGATGCATGTCATTAGATTTCTGTATGTATGTCATGCCTGTCCCCTCGGAGCTTGAGAAATCGGAATCAGGTCATTTTCCTGTCAAAGAAGTGCATTTGTGTGAGCATCTATCACCCACCTGGAGTTGTGGTTCAGCTCCTGTGAGATGTCGTCCACCATGTCATTCTCGGACGCTTCGTGGGCCATGGCCTTACACAGTTTGCATGCTACCAAGGCTTTGGCCATGGCCTCTTCGCCGTGCTGCCAAAAGAACAGTGCCATCTTCTGACGTTTCAGCAGGACGGCCCATACCATCAGCTCGTGGAAGGGAAAAGGGAAGTGGTTAATTTCTGGGTCGTCCAAATCGATGTCCACCTCCTCCTCTCTCTTGCGTGTCGTTTTTTGCCGGCCCCTTCGGATTGGCATGTCATCCTGGTGGGAATCCGTGACATGTGACAGGGGGAGGAAAAGATAGACAGCTATGTAGACTCTTCCTGCAGGCAATGATTATGAATGATGCTCATTATCATACATCAGGACAGCAGACGTAGCGGTCCTCACAGTTACAATACTAAATACAGTATGTTACATTTTGCATATGAATGCTTGTCCATATGAGACTTTCTTAAAAAGTCAATTCTCTTCCACATGATGTGTTTAAGTGCAGAAGAAAAATCAGTCTATGGAGAACACTTAGGTATGCTTTTGACTACAACACTCAAATAATTACAATCTAATTTCCCTCCCTGGTGTTTGAAAAATGGTTATTGGTGTTCTGAGATTTACCCGCTGTCTCCGGAAAGACGGCAGTTTGTGCCTAACACGGCAGCAGGTCATCATTGAGATACTGATTACTTTGCTACTGCTGTTATGTCAATTACAGACATCTGACAGCTACCTCTAATTCGCTTGCTTGGAGACATAGGATTGGGTGATGAAATATGTCAGTACACTGCAGTAGAATACATCGTGCTTGCAATGAGCCAGTAACAGCTCCAAATGTGACATATTGTTTGAGGTTGATTGATAACAAGGAGACATTTGCAGGCACACATCAAGTAAGGCGGAAAATATGCTGACAAGAAGACAGATAGCAAATTGCTAAAAGGTCATGCAATTCACATACAAGTGCAGCAACTACACAGTGGAAGTACACACTGGGTCATTGCTCACTCCGTTCAGAGCAACTGTGAGCTCAGACCATTTTGTTCTCACGAGAATTTAGTAGAAAGTCATAAAAATTAGTGCAACTGGACTATTTACCATGCAACATAAGTGCCTGGATCTGCAAATTACCCACAATGATGCACACAAAAAAGCAAGTCCACACATGGTGGACAGTTTGCACAAGTGCTACTTTGCCACAAGAATGCTATACAATGGAACCTCTAAAATCAAACAATCCATTCTGAGACATCAGAAATAATGGACAAAGAAATATGAAAACAACGGCACGTCTTATATCTGAGGTCTAGACATTTATACACGCAAACCAGCATTTGGTGCCAAACAAATGCAGCTTTTCAGCTTACAGCTCTTCTTTCTGCCACTCATATGCACCAGTGACCTGAAGAGATCAAGACCCGCTGGAAAAACGTGTCTCAATGGTTGTTGTCAAGTTAGCAAACAATGGCGGAGGAGTTAGGATGCTAATGTTAAAATAACAAAACAAAAAAAGCTAAGAAAAATCCAAAGAAAAATCAAAACACAGCACATAGTAATTTATACTCCAGTGTAGTTTAGTATAGTACAGTGGTGTGCAGTCAGGGCTGGCAAAGCCTTCTCTGCTGCCCTAAACACTATCATAAACTCTCACCTACATTTATAACTTAAATTCTAGTATTGTATTTCTTTCATGAAATTGTCTAAATGTATTCCCGACAGTCTATTACCTTCATTTAGTAGCACGTCTCTTGGCTGCACTGCTTCCAGCAGTGTATGTTAGATTTTTTTGTCCAATCAGATTTCAGCTTCTATGAGTTGCCATGTCAATATAAGCTAACCACGGCCTTCAAAATCAGTAGTGCTGGTCCTTCTCACATAAACACTATTAGCAACGGGGATGTTTCTTGAACCAATCAGCTTTCAGACTCCCCTCACGAGAGGATCTAGTAGCATCGCATTTTTCCGTCCTCTGATTGGTTGATGTCTGAAAGCCTATGCCTAACACTCAGAGTTACGCAGTGCGCTTAAACACATCATCACATAAACAGTGCATTGCTTAATTGATCCTGTTCCGATCACGAAGAAAGGAGATAGACACATTGTTGTTAATCGGAGGTCTTCCAAACCAGTGCTTATGAGTGAGTGGTGCGTATTTTATATCTTTTACGTTTTTTCCACATTCTTAGATATAGATGGACTCAGAACTGCTCCAGATAATGTTGTAGTGTAGAGGTTTGGAGTTGTATTCGACAATAAAGGGTTAACTGGGTTTCTTGCTTCAATAATAACGGTATTCTTCCCCAATTCTAGAATGCCACGCGTTGTTATATTGCGTTTTTATATATTATTGACAGTTTGTAAAATTGTGACATGATAGTAGTGGTATTAAGAGGCGGATTGGGTCCCCACTGAAGGCCCAGGGACCAAATGCACCGCCTGCCACTGGTGTAGTAGTATAGTAGTAACTAGAGTTGCATATTTTTCCTGGGTTCTGGTTCTGGTTGATTTGTGAATTGTATGACCTCAGGAGTGACCAACTTTTAGTGGTTCCGCTTGAAAAAAAACATCATCAAGTACATTTATGACTTCTGTATGAATCCTACTAATTCCTTGTGAGAACAGGCTCTTCAGACATCATAGCTGAATCATAAAGGGACTCATATAATTACACTGTCTGGAGCAATGACACATTGATGACTTTGTGAAAAAACAAGACAATGACTGACTTGAGACACAGAACACAAATCAGCACACATTTTTAAGAAGAACAATTTAGAGGAAGAGGAGGAAGAAGAAGCGGATGGATAGTGAAGGAATGACCATGATGGGAACACTCACCTCCATCCCCAGCAGTTTCAAGGCTTTGGGCTAAAAAGGCAACAAGAACATGAAGAAACTGAACAACACCTTTTGGGATGTATTTTATGGAACAATGTGTTGCTGGTGTAAGAGGTTGTGTAAAAGCAGCATTGTGCATTGGTGGATACAGTAGCTACAGTAATGTGTATCTGTATTAAAGAGGGACTTGTTTGCATTATGTATTCATGAGCTATCATCCCAGTTGGTAAAAATAGCTTGGTTTCCTTTGGGGATTTTGATATCTGCATCTTCGTTCTTACCTAACGTGTTTATGTGCTGGCATGTGTGTGACTATGTGATCACACGTTCTCACTCGCACTATCAGTGTTTCTTTGCTTTAATCTCCATCTTCCTCCATCAAGCTGCTTTTGCTTCTTCCATTGCAGACATGCACATAGATGAACAGGCACATGACAACCCCATACGCACGCATTCACACACACAAGGGTGCATCGTCAAGCAGAATCATGGCATTTCATGTGTACATTTTTTTTATTCTTCATACCTGTGCATAAGGTATGAGGCAGTACAAGAGGGTTAAACAGCATGGCCATATAGCTCATAAGGAAAGTGTGTGCGTGGCGCAAACAAACAACCAGCAAAATGTATGGCACATAATATCACTTGTTTGTTTCTGGGCTTCATGTTCTATCAAGTGTCTGCTCATCAAGACAATTCCGATTATTAAACAATCGTTCATGTCGACACACAGTTGAAACAATACAAAGCATGAGGAGTGCAATGGTAGTTACCTTGGTTCATTTTCAGTACAATAAGGGACCAAAATGCAAAGCATAAAACTGCTCAGCTTTTGTGCAAATACAGTCATCCCTCGTTTATCGCGGTTAATTGATTCCAGACCCGACCGCAATAAGTAGGAGTCAGTATAAATAACTGGAACATTTTCCCAGTTAGAGCATAGAAAACCTGGTTATGACTTTCTAAATGGAATCTTTACCATTAACAGAGCATGTTAGACATGAAATAACACCCCTGTAGCCACCTTTACACTCCTATTGTTCTCTGTTTACAACACATTGCTCAACTGTAATGTGCTGGCTACAGGATCACTGCAGGGACACGAGCGACGGCCATGGCTGTAACCATTAGCGAGGTAACGAGTTAACTACTGTAATTTAATTGTGTAAGCCGCTGGTCTCGCGACATCCTGTGTGCTTCCGAGCAGCACGCTCATCATGGAGAATGTGTGGAGAGGTGTCAGGACGTCCGTTCAGTGAACCGTAATATCAAATGTGACCGGTGTAGTTACTGTATAGTCTCGGTAATGCAAATATCTGAAGAAGAGACACTTGCTTCCCAGAACATGGCGGCACATCGGGGCTGCTCGAAGAGCATGCCCAACTTCAGTGCACCTTGCTAGGCAGGTGGCTCCAATTGCTCTATATCCTGGTCCTACCGACCTCCGTGGCTGCACACCGGGGTGCTAAGAGAGTGTCTGACCACAGCGCACCTTGCTGGGCCAGGCCAGGTGGTTCCACCAGCTCTCAACCTTGCCGGGGCGGCACATCGGCCAATTGGAGAGTGTGTCCGACCACAGTGCACCTTGCTGGGCCAGGTTCCATGTTCTAACTCATTCAACAAGATGACTGGTCTTTTAAAGAGAAGAATCAAGACGGCAATGACAGTGAAACGTTTCTGTTGGTCTACTGTTTATGTTTAATCTCTGTGTGTAACATCTTTCTGTGGACTAAATATCCCATGTCATGACGTGGAAACATGCGGCTTGTAGACCGGTGCCGTTTATCTATGGACAAATCCTTTTTTCTCTTTAAATGTAGTGGGTGTGGCTTAAATACCGGTGAGTTCTATAGTCCGGAAATTAAGGTAGTTTGCCACCAATTTACTTACTGAATTATATTCCAAATTTTAAAAAGGGTTTAAAACTGAGTGGGGGAGAAGGATAAAGAAGCCAAAAACTTACCACTTCCACATGGAATGGGAGGAGAACTTCTTCACTCTACCATGTCAGACATGCCATGGCTGACTCCATGCAGTGGGACTAATGTCTAATGTCATGTCTCAATAAGGGAACATGACTGACTCCTCATGGCCAGTATCCTACCTTTGTCTTTCAATAAATTTTGACTAATAATATGCCATAGTCAATCACAATCACAATCACAGCCATAATTTATTATTACATTTTTGAAAAAAGCAAGGGAGCGACAATCGAACCACAATATTGCGAGGGACAACTGTAGTTTTATTAGTTTTTAAAACGAAACATAGCTTAGCGTTATAAGTGACAAAGCAAATTAGTGTAATAGCTAATAATATAGCTGATTAATAACAAATTAATTGTAATTGTAGAATACAGTGGAATCTTGGTTAGCGTACGCCCTAGTTAACGTATTTTTCAGTTTACGTAGAACGTTTACGCAAAACTTGTGCCTTGGGTCACATACATTTCCCGGTTAGTGTACAATATAATATTAATATGAATTTAATATTAATACACTGTGTGACACCAACTGTGTTCGTAAAATGTTAGCATGTTGGCAGTGTGTTAGCATGGAACCTAGAACCGAAAGTCATTGACCTTTTGACATTGACATTGACATTTTTTTGTTACATGCACAAATGCCGAAAATCTTGCAATGTTAAAGAATCCTTTAAAAATATCCTAGATGCAGACCTTGATCCGGATCACCCCCAAAATGCAGTCAGTTCTTCCATATCCCTTTTCCGACAATTCCTGAAAATGTCACCTAAATCCATTTGAGTTTCATCCAAATCCTTGCGCTTGGGGGAGGTAAAGGAGTGTTTTGTGTTCACATTTTTGGCCATCTGGAGCGGGGTAATTGGCTTCGCATTATTTCTTATGGGAAAAATGTATTCGGTTAGAGTATGTTTCAGTGTGAGTCAGACTTTCTGGAACAGATTAATGACACTAACCAAGCTTCCGTTGTATGCCACAAGGAAAGCTGTGGGCCAAAATTGGCCTGTGTGCCGCACTTTGGACACCCCTGGTTTACAGCGTTTCTTTTTAGGAAACAAACACGTGCAACAGTTTGAACGCTCTGAATTATTCTATTGGCTATTCTATTGGCTCACTGGCTGCAGTTATACATTAATAAGATAAAATATTGTTTATTTTTCAACATGCAATTTCAATTGCAATTGTGTATACAGCGGAATCTCCAGAATTCAAACGCCTAAAGGTTGCATAATTTGGAATTTCACCAAAAAAAAAAAGAAAAAAGCCTTAAAAGTCATGTAAAAAATTAAAGGTCAAAACGTCACCAGGCGAGATATCAGAAAAACTGCTTTGTTTGTTTCTTTGCTTTTTGTGACTCTTTAGCAACACATATTCCAAAATAAGGACTACTTTCAATTGCATGTGATATAAGAACATGACTAAACTGTAATTGCTATACATGGTCTTTGTTTACCTAAACCGCAAAGAAGGCCCGGGCATTAATTGGCAGCAAGTGATAACTGGAGAGAGACTGTTGCTTCTGAAATATAAAAACATTTGATAATATAGACTCCAAAAATGAACTTTACTAACGAATGTGGAAAGGAAAAGGTAGCTCTCTTTGACCACATGGTAATTTATGAATAAGTATATTATACAACACAGCAGCAACAGAACCAATGTTGTAATAGCTTGTATGAAGCTGCTGGATGCTGCCCATTCATGATACTTCAAATGCAGCTCTGCTTTGTAGACCACTCAAATGGTGACCATACTAATGCATGATTGATTGAACAGCCGTTAATTAAAGAAATGTGGGTACACTGACTGCTTTGGATTTCTGTGTGGAGTTTGCATGTTCTCCCCGTGTGTGCGTGGGTTTTCTCCGGGTACTCCAGTTTCCTCCCACATTCCAAAAACATGCATGTTAGGTTAATTGGTGACTCTAAATTGTCCATAGGTATGAATGTGAGTGTGAATGGTTGTTTGTCTATATGTGCCCTGCGATTGGCTGGCAACCAGTCCAGGGTGTACCCCGCCTGTTGGCCGAAGTCAGCTGGGATAGGCTCCAGCATTCCCCGCGACCCTGATGAGGAGAAGCGGCATAGAAAATGGATGGATGGATTATTGCTATGGTATGGCTACGCTAACTAGCTACCCACTGATTGGCCAGTGCCTCCACTTGATATCAAAAGTTTTTTTCTTTTTAAGAGTAAAATGAACCATCCCTAATGGTGACAATTTGACTCTTGAACGGACTATTAAAATGTTGATTATTTTCAATGGGAAAAAGCGTTATGCAATGAAAAAAAATTGGAGGTCGATTAGCGTCCCTGAATGGATGGTGTTTGACCTTAGAGGCTCCGCTGTATATAGAAAACCCTTTTCTGCTCCTGTGAAGACATAGGCTTATTTTTTTAAGCTGAGGACATGTGACTCCGATTGCATCAGCTAAAAGCTATAAACTAAAAGAGCTGCTACAGTTTGCAGCTCCGGGCGTCGCTAATATGATTGTTTCCCCCTTTACTGCCTGCACAATTACACGCTAAGGTCTCCTGCACTCGCCGCTCATTCAGGCATATCACACATGGTGCTTAAATGTAAATGCTAATTTGCTGTTAAACTATTTGCCTACATTATCCATCATGTACTTATCAGGGCTAATTTGATCAAATGGTGTATTGTAATTATTATTAATGACTTGTACAAAGAAATAAACTATATGTTACAGGAATGTGACGTGAATTTGCTCACCCTCTTTGGTCCAAAAAGGTTGTGGTACAGAGTCCTGAATCTCTTCCTGGTGTAGTTACAACGATAGGCCCCGCCCATGAGGTATTCAATGACCAATCCGATGTCGATGAGGCTGATGCGGTAGTCTGGGGGCAGGTTTCCCTACAAAAGCAGACAGTGTTAACAGGCAACAAGTTCTTGCCAACTCAATAAGAAAGGCAGGTAAAGTACACACTCACTGCAAAAAAAATCCACATCAAACTGAGTTTGGCTATGAAATAAAACATGATTATCAAATTCACCTTGAAGTAGATCCAACTGAACCCTGGATATTCTCGCTTGGAAAGAACACACAGTATCAGTGAGTAGAGGACACGATAAGCACGAGCAGGGGAAATGAGAAACAGTACAAGACGGACAAGATCTCTCTTCCAGCCCTTTGCGCTAAATTGTTTTTGCTGGACAAGTTTGTGCTTTATGTTAGAAGAATAAACAAGACGGCATATTTGAAACAATGTTTGAAACTAAACTCAAGTGTCCAGAGAAACACACTACTGTAGATCTCCAGCTGTCTGACATCAAATGACACTTCCAAAGCCCTGAATATGTAGAGGTGATTTAAAGGGCGTATATCATTTGAGAAGGACATTTTAAAAAGCTATAAACCTAGTTAATTTGCTTTTAAAGACTTAATAAAAAGAAAGACTCATTAGCCTGGAAGAGAGGGGTGATATGATGGAGGGTCAGCGGTAAGTGGTGTAGGTAACAATAAGGTATAATGGAGTCCCGTCATGTAAAGTCAGGTATCATCATGATGCCCCACCCACTGTCCTTAACAAAAACACTCATATCAGCTCTACTTAGCTGGACATCGGAGGTCATCACAATTCCATAGTACCGTATTTCCTTATGTATTGGCCAAGGGTGTGAATTTACTGTGCCGAGTGCATGCCAGTGCAGACAGTAGCACGCAGCTATTAGGGGTAAGTCATTTATTAATGAAAGGCCTTTATTTGAACAAACGCATGTTGTTTTCCAACAGATAAATAATAACACTCATTTACAATATAGTATCACAATAATCAGGATTTTTGTGCTCTGGAATTCTCCACGCTGCATACAGCAGCACTACCCTGTAAAGCTTTACAGATGCCATGTCTGCTGTGGAGGCGGGGTCTATTGTCACATATGGTAATTAAAAAAGGTAATTGTAGCACCATTTGTTATTTTTTTCCCAAGGGAGAAATGTAGGTGTCTATTTGAGGTGTGGGGTTATTTTTTCATGATGAATTGGGGGAATGGTGTCTATTACGTATGTTTTTGATAGGAATGCAGTCCTCCGTTGCCACTTCACGCTTCGAATTTCGCAGCTTCGCTCTATCATGGTTTCCCAAAAATATATTAATTAACAAACCATGCTGTTTCGTGGTTGAATATGGCCTATTATTAGTAAAAATAGATGCATATTAAAGCAAATTTTACGTATCAAAGATAAAAATGGCAAAATGAAGCAAAATACAAATATCGGCATTCAAAGACGTTGATGATATGTTGTATTCTACACTGGTCACTAGGTGTCAGTAATGTTACTGTAATGTTTGGTGAGACACACGCATAGGCTTTTATTGCAGGTTTGAATTATCTCACAACAGGCACAATAATCCCCAATAAAAGCATGGGCTAATGCAGCAGGCCATTACCCACGCAAAGCTGAAACTCATCTCTTAAACCCCAACACTTCCTGTCTGCCCCTCACTCGGTTCCCCTAGGGAACGCGTTTACAGTAACACACACGAGTGTACTATTTTGGGTAATACAACAGTAAAGGTGACTACAGGGGTATTATTTCATGTCTCTACTGATGTTAGAACCCATATTTAGAAGGCTGTCAACAGGTTTTCTATGCTGTAACTACAAAAAGATTCCATTTATACTGTAAACAAGGAATCCTACTTTGTGGAAATTCACTTATCACGGTCGGGTCTGGAACCAATTAAAGAACAGAGTAAAAAGAAAAAGAAACAGAGTAAGTCAAAGAAAGAGAGTAGTTTAAAACTCAAGTTTAAAAATCAAGTAGTGTACTTTCGATTAACGTTTTTAAAATATATCACATTATTGGAATACTACATTTTTTATGTGGCTAAAAAAAGTTGTAAAAATGCAGGTTACTACTGTACCCATGCTGCAATCTGGGAGCACCAAGTGTGTTGTCACCCAGCATGAACCGCCAGTGTTGATTTATTCTGCAGAAAAGTCCATTTCTGCTTGAGCAGCTGCAGCTCACAAAGCCAATCTGTGTGTTTCTTACTGGGGCCTTCACACAATGCAATGATTGGACCACATTACACCCCCCCGCCCAAGAACAACCTTCACTGGCAGTTACCAGAATAACACCTGCTTCTGTGTCAAAATACACAGCAAAAGGCCACGTGAAGACTGTAATGGTGTCTTGTCTACATGTGAACAAGATATAAAAACGGCATGGTGAGTCAATGCGGGGATGGTGTTAAAATCTAAATGATATTATTCTTTGATAGCAAACCAGGGGCCACCAACACGGTGCCTGCGGGCACCAGGTAGCCCCTCACAACCACAAGAGGCACTCGCAAGCCTGCTTTTCATTCAGGTTTTCAGTTAATAATGTGAGAACACTAGAAAGAAATGCATTCTGAGATACAAAATGTGAGTTGTGGACACCGGCATTTTGTTAACGTTCTGGTAAAACAAGCATATTCAGTTTGTTTGGGTTTAAAATAAGCTATGAAAATAAATGTTACAAAAATGAGGAGCTCTTGGCCATTTTCATTTTGTAAAAGTAGCTCTCACAAGGAAAAACATTGGAGACTACTGCTATAAACATTCCCTGGACACAATATTAGGCTCACCTGTACAACTTAAGTGAGGAGCAGCATCAAAAATTCAAAAATTTCATTCAGTTTTGTTCAGTTAATAACAAAAAGGACAAATATTCTAATTGTTTTTCACAGATTAAACCCTAGTTGTTTTAATAGCATGCTTGTCACATGCTTTGGTCAAAATACTACAAAGATCAAGAAATAAACCACACGTAAAACCCCTCTAAACAGAGCAGCCGTTTTGGGGAGCCATCCTGTCTCATGCAAATGAGCCACAGCTCTTCCCGCCCCCCTCTACTGATGTAGCAGTCAGAAGCGATGTGAGCAAGCGAAGCGAGTGAGTAGTAAAGACAAATACAAGTTGAACCCAAAAAACTACAGCCCGAGTCTTATTTCTACACTGGAGGGAAAGAAGGAGATTGGCTTTGAAGTAAAGACTTTACAGACTTCAGCCTTGGAACAGAAGACGGAGCTCCCCTGAGCTCTAGAACAAGGTCTGAAGCCCTAACAGGAATGGCTAACAATCATGGATAAAATGAATCCACTTTTCTCTAATGTCCTCTGTGGCTTGGAGGTAATGGAATGATGTATGACCATCTATGCATCCAACAAAACTGCAGCTCTGCTTAGCTTGTGGTATGAACATAATAGTGGTTCTGTGTAGTCGCTTACAAAAAAAGACAGTGAGAAATCAGGAGAAACTCTAACTTGATTGTAACATGACGATAATGCCAAATTCGGAACTGCTCAATTGTACAGTATACACATTTTCTGACAGGCAACAAAAAATTACTTGGTGGTGTAATCTGACACTTAATAATTAGCTAGGCACTTCACAGAGCCAAATACACTGTTGATTCAAATTTTAAGAAAAATTGCAAGAATTTACATTTTGGATTTTAAGGAGGTTCTAAGTAGACTTTTACATTGCAAAAAGAAGAGTTTGGGAGTTTGAAAAAAAAAAAAAGAAATGAGTAAGCCATTTATTGCAAACAGTATGTGACATGACACCTGAAGACTTAGAGTCATATCAGACAGCCGTATTTTAACACCAAAACTTTATTTTTGTATTCACAGTTGAATACAAAGTAACAGCCCCATCCTGGACCTAAGTAAAACTCAAATATTAATTTAGTCATTGGTTATTGGTTTCATTTTAGTTATTTGGTAATAACAGAAAGGATATTCATGCACAAATGCAAATAGACAGCGTGTGCATCGACAGGGTGAAGGAAAATAAAGGTGTCATCATTGATGACAAAATGAGCTGGAAATCCCACATTAAAAATATACAAAATCACAATTATTAAAATTTACTGATCTGGTAAACTTTCAAACAGCCAAAATTATGCATAAAGCAAACAATAACCTGCTACCCAAAAATGTGATACAATTCTTCTCAACAAGGAAGGAAAAATATGACCTTTCGGAGCAATTTTGCTTCAAACATTATGCGTGCGAACAACGCTAAAAATCTTCGGCATATCAGTATGTGAAATCCAGTTATGGAACGGACTGAGTATACAACTCAAGCAATGCAATAAAATGCGCCATTTCAAGAAACAGTAGAAGCAGTTATTGACAAAGTAAAGGAAGAAGAGTCCTGCACCACAGTGTACATACAATGCTACGTCTAACGACTTTTGCACTTACTCTTCATGTATTAGGACTACTTGAAGCATTCCATTGTCTATACTCACTCATTATCGAACAATGTTTCTGTCAACTATTAACATTTCATCACTTATTATGATATATTTATTTATTTTAAATGTTATATATTTTATCTATATTGATTTAAAACCCAAACTCCTACTCTAATACATTGTTACACTGCCTTTTAATGTTCTTATGTTATTTGAGAATTAGTAAAGGGTACATGTTGAATACAGTGAACAAATGTATTAGCAATTAATGTGAAACGGAGATGCTACTCTAATGGTTCGCTGATGCTCAGAAAGGGAGTATCTGGGGTGGCAAAAAGAAGGGGAAAAAAATTGCACATAATGTATTTCAAAGAAAAGGAAAAAGCGGTGAGGGCACGCATGGCTGGGAAACCATGTGTAGAACTAAGCCCTACCAGAACAGCCTTAGGATCAAGTCCAGGCAGCTCATAAATCACAAGTGCTCTATTCAGCCTAATGATTTACCTAGAACACAACAAGTCGTCCAGCCACATGTACTGAGGGTAGGTTTTCTAGCAAGTTCATTATTGGCACTGGCACTTAGCGCACCTGAGCAGTGCAATAGAGGTATATGACCTAGTCTGAATGCATCAAGAAGACTCATAACAGACCGTGTTCCAGGAGGAACTACTTGGCCAAAGCATTCAGCATTGATAAAATACCTATACTAGCCCTAAGAAATACTTCTACTATCCCTAAGAAATACCTCTACTACCCCTAAGTGTAGGGGGTAGGATTAAATAAGTTTAGCTTCTTCCTACTGCTTTTTGGACATGTGGAATTATGAATTTTAATATGTGATGTATTCCAATGTAACATATACATGTATACAGTATGCAGATTAAAAATAAATCCAACCATTATCATTACCATTGAAATACCATTACCACATTATCATGGTGGAGGAGTTTGCATGTCCCAATGATCCTAGGAATTTTCGGGGTCTTTCGTGCCCCTGGTAGCGTTACCCATGACAAACAGGTCCTAGGGAAGGGACCAGACAAAGAGTGGCTCATCAGACCCTAATGAAGAGAAATAACTTTGGACCTAGATTTCCCTCGTCTGGACGTGGGTCACCGGGGCCCCCCTCTGGAGCCAGGCCTGGAGGTGGGGCATGATGGCGAGTGTCTGGTGACCGGGCCTTCACCCATCGGGCCCAGCCGGGAATAGCCCGAATAGGTAACATGGGTCCCCCATGGGTCCTCCCATGAGCTCACCACTCATGGGAAGGGCCAAAGGGATCGGGTGCTGAGCGAGCTGAGTGGGAAGGCGGGAAGACCCAGGACATGTTGTCTCTCAACTGGCCTGGGAATGTCCCGAGATTTGACGGGAGGAGCTCGAAGAAGTAGCCGGGGACAGGGAAGTCTGGGCTTTCCTGCTAAGGCTGCTGCCCCCACGACCCGACCTCGGATAAGCGAAAGAAGATGGATGGGTGGATACCACATAAACACACAAAAGAGTACCAAAAATTGGTACCAATACGATTTCCAATCGGTAACGTATCGGTTTCAAATGTGAATGGTACCCATCTCTAGGCAGGTGTACAGTGCCTAATGAAATGTCCAGTGAAAGCTGAAAGCTATCCTTCCACGCACTTAAGTGTTTGCATGTAGCTTCAGATTTAGCTTTACATCAAAGTTGTGTTTGAAGACATAATAGCTTTAAAGACGGCAGCACACAACCTTTCCAACAACTCCCGGAGTATGCATTACGACAGCAATCAGTAACCCCTGAATTAATGAACCCCTCTTGATGCCAGTGCGGCTGATGGTGACCACTCCATCATCTCCCACCTGAGGGATCACTCTTAATTGGCAAGAGGACATGTGCTGAATGTAAAAGCTCACAGTTGTTATTTTGTAATCAAGTTGTGTGTGCAACAAAATCAAAATGCAAATAGTGCTTGCAACAAGTAGATGAAAACATGTCATCATCTCCAAGATGAAAATAGCACCATTGTGTGCAAAAATAATTATTGGCAGAGCTGACTACTCAAGTCACATACATACAAATAAAAACACATACACTGGAGTAATTCCTTCTCAGCCTCACAGCAGTTCCACAGCTGTTTTCTCAAATTCAAAAATCTGTGAATAAAATACTCTTTAATACATGTGGTGTTTGTTTGCAGTGGTGCTGTGTGCCTTAGAGAAAGAACAGAGTAGTAGTGAAGGAGTGAATGGAAGTGGACAGAGGGATGAGAATCATGCACAGCGCTACACAGATACTGCAGCCTGCAGCTCCAGCTGAAAGAGAACAGCCAGCCTCTATTTGCAGTTAAGAGCAACTAGGACCACCAATACAAACAAACAAAATACGACGCAAATAAAAAGAAGCTTCATGTGGTCTTCAATACACAAACACTCCAGCCAACATTGCCGTAGGGTTTGTCTAAAATGACGTTAGTGATGGTCATACCTTTTTGACATCCCTGACAAGGTGGTACAGCGTGTTGGATGGGCCGTGCCTCTGTGGGCAGACATAACACGATTAGATCAATATGTCTGCCATGGGACATTATCATCAGGACTTGGATGCTGTTCTTACCGTGTTGTATAGCTCCTCCAGCCTGGACAAGGTGAGGAACCGGTGCATGCTGACTCCATTTTCAATCAGCAGCTTGACAAAGTCCACTCGGTCCAGAACTAAGGCATCCAGCATGGCTTGCTCCAGGGAACCAACCTGATCAAAAACAAAGCATGGAGGTGCATACTGATGTTATCATAGCTTGTACATGCATCAACTGCAAATTACTACAGTATCTACGGACAGGTAAACACATAACCTTAGCTGTTATCCACCATTTAGTCCAGATATGAAAGATAGAAAGGATTAATGGCTTTAATCTGATATCTTTACTATATTCATTCATATGATCACACAATTCCAAAGGAAAGTTGCATGTATAAACCTCTAGATCCCAAATATACAGTTGGACAATTGGTCTTTTTCAGAGACTTGGAGGAAGAGGAGATCTTATTTTTGTGGCAATACAATTACTGATAGCACGGCAGGTGTGTAATGTCTCAATTAAAAGTACTGTATAATTTGGACAATTTAAGGCAAACATGTACAGTATGTATTAGTATTATACAACAGTGTTTCTTACAGGCCACTGCTGCCCATAGATGAAGATTTGACTGCGGGCAATGTCAACTCTGTTCCACGCGAGAGCCAAACTCAACTGGTCAGGAGCTGAAGCGTTGGCACCTGAGGGAGGAGCAGATGATTCAGTTTCATGTTTGGCTTTTAGGGTTTAAGCAGTGGCACTGACACTGATGATGACACCGATGATGTCCTTTTTAAAGCAAACTACACAGTCATATAGTTTGTTTGTTAGACCGTTACTTTTTGCAATTTCATTTACCCAGGCATGACTGGAGAATCCCACCTTTGAATTCTTTTAGTGGTCAGCAGAAGGCACAATAACATAAATACTGTATGGCAAATATGCATGGTAGAAACACATCATGAAGCAAAATTGGCCCTTCTTAATGACATCTTGTTCCAAAAAAAATGTCACGTGGGTACTAGGCCTGGGACTATAATGCATGAATGAATCACACAATAAATGAAAACAAACTTGATCATTTTGCCGGCCCTAATATATTGCCATGTGCATGCATGTGTGTTTTCCTCCAAACAAGCAGGAAAAGAATTCAGTCTGTGCATTGCTTTCAGCACCTTGACACGTTTGTTCCATAGAATAACGGCATGAACGGAGTGCGCTCTCTTGTTAGTCGTACAGTCACTTTGTCTCAATGGGTAGAGGCTGGGCCGCTAGCATACACACAGAGTGAAAAGAGTGTAACGTAGTACACATTAAATTAGTAGATTGCAATACATTGTCATATATTTGTTAGATTTCTTTCACTGTGCTTTTAAAATCTTGTCTCGTTCTTGTAGACCTTTCTTCTTTCTATCATGTGGTCAAAAACAGCAATGTTTCCCTTTCCACTTTCTCATGCACTCCGAATCATGATTAACGTTTAAACATAATGTTATATAGACAATCTAGCAGGCTGCAATACAACGGCAAATGGCCAACTATGCTTTAATGGGTGGTCTTGAGAAAATACTACACCTTCACAGATATAAAAAGAGTTTTTTCAATCAAACAACAAAAGGAAAGCAAGAGCAAATATTAAACCAAGGATGCGTTTGGTAAGTAAACAGCCTCATCTGTTAACACTCTACCTGTTGTTACGCCACCATTAAAATCTGTGAGATAAGATATTCAAGGAGTGTTCAAGGTTGGATCCCTTCCTCACCATAACCAAACCAACACCGTAGACAACATGATGTTGACAGTGTGACAGCACCCTAACAGCGGTCCCGTACTGTAGTATGTTAATAAATACATGTACATAACTTAGAATACCAAAAATAAGCAACGGTTTGACTCAGCATTCTAGTCTATGTGGAGTGATCTGAAATAATCTTGTGTCTTTTGAAAATAATTTCCAGTGAAGCTAGTAGTCTCATCACTGTACAAAGTGATCTGATTTGAAGGCCTGCACATGCATTACTGAAGCTTCATGCTGTGATTTCAGACTGAGACCTGCTAATAAGAGGAAAAGCTCACTAATAAGCACTTTACTGGAGATTTGTGTACATTAAAATTCAGGGTGGTCTCTCTTTATTCAAAGCATGTGACTTCACTGTGCTCTTCCAAAGGGAGGCTGAATTGCAGCAAAGGATCTTTATGGGGAGAATCCTCAGGATATCGACTGCCTCAGACAGCGGACCTTCAATTATTCCAACGTGTGCTCTGTTAAATCTCACACCTCCTTGTTTGTTGCGCCTGCTCTGTTCCCTCATCGCTCTGTATTCATGTGTTTGTTGTGCTCCAGGCAGAAGCTTAGTTTTGTCAGAGAGGGATCTAATCCAGCGTTTTAAAATGCTCCCGGGCAGGATGTGACAGTGGCAGGATTTCATTTTACACTAAAAGCCTTCACATGTCTTTATTCAATGAGCTGCGGAATAAAACATGTAAAATGACTCTCACGCAGGGTCCCATGCACACATGTTGCCCTTGTGCTTCTCTGTCATTTTTCACTTGCCCCATCTCTTCTTTTTGCATGTTGATATCGCAATGCCTTCTTCTCCTTTTCTTTGACTGCAATTCACCAGAATACCGTTTTTATCCCAGCGCATAAAGAAATGAAATAAGCTAACACAATTCACAGAAACAGTGACAGAGATAACAGAATATACCTTGGAGACATGAAACGTAACGAAGACACATATCAGTGAGTGACATGAGAGCCAAAGACATTGTGCAACTTCACTATGATAAACATAAATTATGTAAAGCATTTCATTTCAATTTCCCATTCAGGGCTGCATGTATGCATGTGTGAGAGTGCTGCAAACTGCTATGGACCTGCTTAGTGTCCGATTGCACGATCAGAGCAACTGTGATCAATCTGAGGTACTGCATAACCAGTCGAAAGTATGGATCCGTGAATGTTTAATCAAGCAGCCCTTTCTCATTCGGAAAAAAATAATCTCACACAGCTTCACCTCTTGTTTTTCTGTTTGCACATACTGTACTCCGACAGCCAGTCCACCTTAAAAGAACCGCTTTTTTTACTTTGGCTTGGTGAGTGGATGTTCTACTGCCCGTTTGTGTCGCCATAATATAGTGTTAGCAAGCAGCATTTATACTCTCTTGACTCCAAAACAGCGGCATGTACTACGTAAGGCGCTGTTGATAAATTGATTGGCTGCGGATGGAAATGCGTGCAAACAGGATCTTATCATTGGCTGGACAGTGTTCATCATTGTGTTATATGTTGTTACCGCTTGTTGTTCCCTGTCACTCACTGAGCTGCATTGCAAAATGGTACAGAATAAATTGTTATGTGTTTATTTTATTTACAGTTCTGGTTGGATTGTATATTGTGCACTGCATGGATTTGATGTGCGCTGAGAACGTCAGAGCAGTGCGCAGTTGCACACGCGTGCAGCTTCGAGGGTACATTGTTTGTCAGGACTCGAAAATTTCAAGCCTATGACTCTTGACTTGAGACTTGACTGGGACTGGCACGTCTTTACTTGAGACATTCGTGTGTATGTGATGAAGACGCATCTTCATCACATACACACGAATGGAGACGTGACAGTGCGCAGGGACACGGTGGGATACAAATATAATGCCGACCGAGTTGTAAATGTATTACTCTTTTGAACGCATGTTGTTTTGAGAAGCCAAACTCTTTACTTAAATGACCCAGCATTTCCCTCGTCAGGGAAATCAGGCCAGAACTGGACTCGCGGCACCAAATGGGGGCGCAAGTCACTGTTGATATAGTCCACTGCTGATGTGGATATTGTACAAATTCATGTCAAAAAATCCGAACCATCCCTTTAAGGTGAACAATGTCATGTTCAATATCAATTGCAGTTTCATTTGATTAACAGAATACGACTCAACTATTAAGACTGCACTAATAAAAACTTTTGGGCTGGTCCCTGTGTTAATTACAATGACATTTTTTATTAGCATACCTGTTTGTAGAGGAAACTACAGCCACATTGTCACCACATTAAAATCAAGGTCAGCTGCATGTGTGAACAATCTATGATATTGATGATGATTCTAGAATTACCTTTTTTAGGTTGAGAGATGACGCAAATGGGATTGCTGCTTATTACTGCTCTTGGTTAGTTCAGGGATGTGTATGGATGAATACCAGTGGCCCTCACCAATCCTCCATGCATGTAAACCAGCCTATAGCCTAGTTTATTTGCTTAGGGAGAGATCAAATCAATAACTGGCTGATGAATAAAGTTAAACATTTTGCCACTCACACAGACGACTGCATTTCTCTGGGGGACGGAAAAAGGAATCAGTGGGCCAATACTGAGAATTCAGTAAACTGTCTTTGCATCTAGTATATTGATAGTATTCTGACAGTGTTTTCCCTGTAGGATGCAAAGGGAGCCTCGAGGCAGAAAAACAAGAACAACTGTTTTTGCAACAATAGCATCCTTCTTTTATGCATAGAAGGTGTATACCGAATAACAACATCCCTGGAGGGCCACACGAACAAGGAAACCACTTTCTGTAGCGCACAACCAAGGGGCCTACCTTTGAGTAGTGCAGTCAGGATGGCAAGGTCAATGTCCTGATGACCTTCTGAGCCCATCCGAAAGACTGTTATCTGAGAGAAACAAAGAACAGAAAGGGAGGGAGACTTTAAGTTAAACAATTTGAGGGTTTCAGAGTGATTTTTCCACAATAGTGTGGGAATTCTTGGCTTTTTCAAGGCAATATTTGGCAAAGGTGACTAGGCATGCTGGCATTAAAAGGTGTGGGCATAGGTGCTCACGCTTGTATTCATGCATGAAGGGCACCTTGAGCAAGCCAAGAAATGGTGAAAGCGTGTTCTGAATGCCTGACGAGTTATTCCTCTAATCCTGCAAACCAACCATCCATCTCCTCCTCCACCTCCCCTCTTCCCTGCAGCCCATCTTCCTTCCCATCTCCCTCCACTAAATGGCTTCATTTCGTCGAGCTCTGGGAATCTGCAAGCTTCTGCTTCTGCTGCTGCACTCTCTTGGCCAATGCTACAATAATAATAATGCGGGCTAACCGTCTTCTGATTCCCTCCTCCAACACCATCTCTGATTTCATGCAAACATGATTGTTTAAAAAGTAATTCCACTCACATTGGTGATTTATGGTATGTATTATCTTGGTCCATTTATCATTTGCACACCATATTCTGATGACATGTGGAGTCATCCGTGTGAGAAATGAGGAGTGAGGCACAGTGTAATGCCTTAGACCTGTGTCACACAATCACTAATAAGGGGAGCAGTTAAATGCATGTGTGTGTTTGTGTGTGTGGTGGAACACACACGACTGTAATCAAAAGGTCTTTCTCTAGGTGGAATGAGAGTGCAATGGGATGTGAACGCATCGATCAGGGGTCTTCAAGAGAGGGAACACCAATGAGTTGTTTAAGCATGTGTGTAATTTGGGGGAATTCTAAGAGAAACACTATCATATGTCAACAATATTTCTTTTTCTTCGTAAAATAATTCCATTAGTTTTTATCTTACTTAACTCATTCAATACCAAAGACGTATTTATACGTTTTTATAATCCCGAACGCCCGATCCGAACAACGTATTTATACGTCTTTTATGTTTTTTTGCGCGAGAGGCAAAAAAGAGGCGATGGTGCAACTCTCCACTAATGGATTTCACTTCAGAGCAATTTTAAACTATAAAAACGGCCACAAGGTGGCATAACTGCTTGATAAGAGCTCAGCAGAGATCATGTGAACAGAAAAAAATACACATGACAGGAAGGAGGAAGTGAGAGAGTGTGGAGGAGTGTAGCATGCAGAAGGATATGCATTGTATGGAAATTACAACACATGCACACGCAAGCACGCGCGCAGACACACACATGAACACACATGCACACACATAGTTCAGTTACAAATCTGAAAATTCTAAATAGTTCATGGTGTTATATTTGTAAATAAATTGATATTTTAATGTAAAACAACCCCTTTTTTGACTTATTTATGTTGGTATAGTTGTTGAGACATTTGAGCCGTCACAGAAGCAAAAGAAATTTGTGTCAGAGTGCAAGTTATGCTTGAAATGTATCTTTTCACAAAAAGCTGTGTTTCCCCCTATTTTAGTCGGGAACTGATATTTTCCTGAAACTGACCTACGTTCTACTGCTGATTACTAAAGAACTGAAAAAGGTACAAACAAACCTTTTTTTTTCTGATGAAAGATGGGTTTCTAATGTTTCCTTTGGTAGGTTCCAAAATGGCCGGTACTGAAGGGGTTGTCTTTTGAAAAATGGCTGGAATTGAATGAGTTAATAGCAGCACGCAGCACCGTGGCTCAGTACAGTGAAACTTAATAACTAATAATAGCATATGCATTTTGCACAAGACACATGAAAAATACATTATGATTCAATCATTTTATTTTTAGAATATGCAGAGGACCAATAAAAAAAAAATAGCTGCGGGACAAAAATGGCTCCTGGGCCGCACTTCAGACACCCCTGCTCTATTGAATTCCACTAAAACATTCAGAAAAATATGTGTTCATGCATCAGCATGATTAATTCTTGTGTGTTTTGTTTTTCTTTGACTTTTCGTTGCTTTCTGCATTTTTGCTAGCACCTTTTCCAGAAGATAAACTACATTCATGAGTGACCTCAGCATACATCACAACAGTTCAGTTCAACAAGCAGCTAATAATTAACTTTGCTTCTTCGTTCTATTTTTGTGGTTTTTTGACGATACTCATTCCAAAAAAAAGGACCGGAATAACAAGATATTTTTGGACTATCTTTGACCAATTTGCTTATGTTCAGTATGTGCTGAAATCTGAGATACATTACGTAAAATAAGCAAAGGCAAAGTTTGTGAAACAAGTTGATTCGGCAGCCAAATGTTCTTGTTCAATTGAAGTAGTATAGTTGAAGAAGTAGTTCTGTTGAAGAAGTACATCCAGGGAAAAGCTAAGAAAAGTGGTCTAACAGAGAAAGTGCCTGGTAAGGAAACACATGTTAATTCCTGAATAACTTTCTTAATTCAATTACATCAAATCCTTTCTTTTACATTCCAGCTCAGCAGCCACACTTCTCAGCGCTTCGTGTTCGTGGAACATTTCTGCAGGAATGTGTATTTCTTGCAACTGCTTGTTAAACAAGCATGAATTGAACATGATGCGCTAAATGTGTGTGCACAGGTACAGTATAATATGTGGCATGCTTTCCTGCCAGAATGGCTTCAAATATACAAACAGACAAAGCAGAATGAGGGCGATAAGAAAGTGATAATTGGATGGACAAAGGAAGTGAGATTTCCAAAGCAAGTAGCCCATTACAGCCAAGTGAAGAACACACACATGGTGTCCTGCTGCCTACAGGACTAGAAATGGATGAAGGTGTCATTTCATGATGAAAATAGAAGATCTTCATCTTTGTTATCCACCCCCCCAGGCGTGTCCACCTTAACCTCTCCTTCTTCTACCCACCATCTTCCAGCCCAACCAATCCAACTAGGAATCTTTCAAACTCCCACTGGCCAACCCCCACCTCTTCTCTGCTCCGCCCACCGTTAATTCCTCCTCTGTTTGCTCCTCTCTCTTCCCCTACTCCAATCATATTCCCAAGGTGACCCTGTGGGTTTGTGCTGTAACAGAGCTTCTCCCGCACAGAGACTAAGCAACCTGTTTGACAACGCAAGCTTGCTAATCTAATTTCAAGGACTCCCGTTGAGGATCATCATTTCCTACAAGCAAGGTGAACTTCAGTACGCGTTCTCAGAAGGCGCAGCTTTTGTTACTCATGATGCAAAGTCGACCATCTGTTGGTACAGTCTCAAGATGGAAGTTCTTTAATCAACTTCAAACGGACCACTGTAAAAACTTTATCTAGCAGTCGTCTCTCAATACTTGGCGGTTCAAATTTCCTGGCACAGATTTTCAAAAATATAGTAATTAATACATCATGCTGTTTCATTCTTAAGTATGGCCTATTATTAGTAAAAAATATGCATATTGAAGCAAACATGTATTTTTTGTTACTGTAATTGAGCCAAACACACACGCACACAAGCACACACGCACACACACACCAGACTTAATTGCCGAAACAACAGACTTTTATTGCAGGTTTGAATTGTGTCACAAGAGGCACAATAATCTCTAATAAAAACACGGGCTACTGCTGCTGCACAGCTCACCTAGGGAACACATTTATAGCAACATACACAAGCATGAGTCTTATTTACGTCTTTAGTCGCTTATTTACTGTTATTATGTCTACTATACTGTGTAATACGAGTGTAAAGGTGACTATAGGGGTGTTAGTTCATGTCAAGAGGGCTCTAATAATGAAATTAATTAATTTAAAACCATGTTTAGAAGGTCGTAATCACGTTTTCTATGCTGTAACTATGAAAATATTCCATTTATAAATAAAGAATCCTACTTTGGGTAAATTCACTTATCACGGTCGGGTCTGGAAGCAATTAGCCGCGATAACGAGGGATTACTGTATCACTGAAAAATATGTATGTAATGAAATATGCAACAGAACCTCTCATTACAGAACTCAACAGACATTAGAAGCTTGAACCGCTGTCACACAAGACATTGTAAAGTCATCCTAACTTGTTTTGTGCTTTTTATTTTGCTTCACAAATTGTCTTTTGCCAACAAAGTGAACGCTGACTGTATTGTTTTTATGATTCACTATAAACGTTTTACTGAAGCATCAATTTTACATAGCTAAGAAAGTTATTGTGGTCTGTGTAGGGATTTATAAGATACTGTACTTACGTGGCTATAACAGCATTTTTTTTCACCAGAAAAAAAAAGTCAGAAAAAATGTCTGAAAGATTAGGCAAGGGAGCAAACCACAGAGGAGGAGTTATGATGATTATTTTAGGATAATGGTGATCATCGAAGCAGGGTCATAAAACAGCTAAAAAAGAAGATATCCTTTTTTATTGTAATACCTGTTGTTGAAAACATTATTTAAAAATATGTATATATTTTCGTCTTTTGTGTCTTTTTCAAAAACAAGTCTTGAAAAACACGGACTGTCTTTTTTTCAGGCCAATTCAGTATACGCAGCATATAATCATTTTAGAATTGATTTGAATACAGTCAACCCTAGTTTATCCTGGCTAATTGGTTCCAGACCCGACCACAATAAGTGAATTTCGGCGAAGTAGGAGTCAATATTAATGAATGGAATATTTTCGTAGTTAGAGCATATAGAAAACCTGTTTGTGACTTTCTAAATACAATTTTTTACCATTGTTGGAGCCCTGTAGACATGAAATAGCAACCCTGTTGTCACCTTTACACTCCTACTGTTTACAACACATTGATCAACTGTAATGCGGAGGCTACGGGATCACTGCAGCGACACAAGAGACGGCCAATGCTTTAAACATAGCAAGCTACCGAGCTGTAAGCTTCCAATTCATTTATTCTAAACTCAAGAAAAGGTTTAAAACGGAGTGGGGAAGAAGGACAAAGTAAGAAACCGAAAACTTACCACTTGCACACAGAATGGGAGAACTTCTTTTCCCTATGTCATGTCAGACATGGCATGCAGTGGACTCTATGCAGTTCGAAGGTAATCTAATCTAATGTCATGTGTCATCAATGTAACATTACTGACGCCTAGTGACCACGATACTACATATAACTTGTCTTTCAATATTTCTTTTACTAATAATTGTCCATAGTCAACCACAAAACAGCCGTCCTTTAGTAATTAACACATTTCTGAAAAAGTGAGGGAGTGATCTTTGAACTGCAATGTAGCGAGGGATGACTCTCTTACGATTATTTTCTGTGGGAAAAATCAGAAGTCAACCTATATCCTGGAATAATCAGTAAGTTCCTTTTAAGGGGTTTATACTTTTAAATGTTCAGGTGTTTCAGCTCCACATGATATTGGCACTCTCTCACTATGTTGACATCATGCAGGGGGGGGGTTAGGAACTGAGCTGTGTCTGTCAGACTCCATACTTCTACAGACATGAATAGACTAACAGAGTTTAAGCGCAACGATTAAGAAGCAACGTCGAGCGGCAGCAGGGATTGGAAGGGTGGAGATGAGACGGCAGGAAATGGGAAGCCTGCGTGAGGCAAAGGAAGCAAAGAGGAGCAAAGACAGATGTGAGAAATTTAAAGGCAATGCAATCTTCCTCTGAGTGGAGTATTCCCTCTTCTTCACAGATGCTAAACTACATGTTTTGGGGATCAGGAAATATGCTCTTCATGCTGCAGTGAGCCAAGCTGATTAGAAAATATTCATCATTTCATTAAAAGGGCAAGACTGTGCTAATGGTTCCATTTTAACACACGGCACAGCCTACACACACACACACACACACACACACAGACATATCTACAAATGCTCGGCACACTAACCATACAGTCGGCCATACTGGCCTCTAAAGCATGCTTTTCCCAGATGTTGGCAGTCAGTGAAAACCATTCAGTGTGTAAATTAAAAAGTTTAATGCTTGAATATGTTTTATTAGCTTCCTGCAGAAAACAGCGATTTACTGTTTGGGTGCCAAAGAGAACAAATCAGAAACTAAGTTTCTCTTCTCATGCATTTTTAAAGGGGTAAACTGTCCAACTGATAAACTCTTACTATCTGTTTTCTCCTATACCTTCCCCCAAATCTCATTGTTCTTTCTCTTTTTTATACCCACATTATTTCCCCCTCAGTCTCATGGCCCTCTTAAGTGACTATTTTACTCTCCTCGTCTCCTATTTATTCTTAGTGTCTCTTGTCAAGCAGGCAAAGGAACACTGCCTGTTGGTGGTTCCTCTTGAATATTTCATTTGAATTAAACATATAAGGACTATCCACAATCAATTATTCATGCCAACATGGGAAATATCAGGGCATTCATCATGCACCCCCACTTGCAGAAGATCAGACATGGAGGGAAGGAGGGAAGCATTATTACATGTAATTAGCCCTACAATTACATCTGAAGATATATAGCTGTAAGCTGTAAATGTGCACAATTTACTCTATACAAATTAATTACCAAAGCTTCTTCAGTCCAATGGATAAATTGTTGCATCGCTACTGTTTTCCCAAATATAAGATGGTGTTTTTCCCTAGAAGAAAATCAGAAAAACAGGGGCCGTCTTATATTCTGAACGCAAGATTTATACATAAAAACCAGCAGGTGGCGCCAAACGACTTTTAACCAAGTAAGTCAGAGCTTTTCTTCCTGTCACATGCACTCACAAGTGCTCTCAAACCAACTTTACACAAAATAACACACTAAGTGCTATTTATTTCGATTCTGAATTGCTGCTTTTGCTGCGTTCTCGTCTGCACCCCAGTAGTGTCATCCTGCACTGCATTGGCAGGTAGATAAGCAAGTAGGTTTGCCAGTTGTCTACACAAACATGGGATTAACTAGCAAATATACAGCCACACTTAAGGCCTGATTTACAAAAAGTTTTGGTGTATAAAAATACGTGCAAACCATGTAGTATGATTGCCTACATAAAAATGCAGAATATATGGTGTTTATCAGACCTCACAAAATACTGGGAGGAGGATATGCAAATGTAATCATTTAGCATCCACAATGTGAATTACCAAACTGTCTATTTTTAGCATGTTTGGAAGGCAGGTGCAAACCACAGCGTTACGCACGGCTGCCGTCATTGTGCCGAGAAGGAGGCAGGTGCGATCACAGCCAACGGCGAGAGAGAACCTTCCGTGCGGTTGTCGACCTATTTGGACTGTCAAAAATAAAAAATAGTAGAGACATACCATCTATCCAGATAATTATGGAGCTGCTGGAATGGCATTGCATCAGGATCATTCCAGTGCACCATCGCCAGTGTGCTCCTGTCGAGTTGTGTGTGCCTTAGCGCAATAGTGAGGCTTTCACCTGGCTATGCAGCTATCTAACTAATGTGGAAGTAGATAAAGCTACATAAGTACACTGTCGACATGTTCACCGGAATATCAGTTTGGACACACTTCCTCATGATGTTGAATGAGAAAGTGTGACTGGTAGGATAAATCGAAAATGCCATTATTTAATACGTTGTAGTGTAAAACACGTACAGTATATTTACATGACATGTTGTTATGTAAAATACGTATATGTATATTAAATGACAAAACACTAATATAGCATAATAAAGCATTATTATGATGATGATACTGTATGTCTGTGCTGCAGTTCACCAGTGTGTTTATTTGCATCCTCCATCAAGACCTCCAACTCCGTGGCTTCAAACCTCATTTCATGTTTGCGGCCACTCTGCTCCCTCAAGTTCTCCATGGTGACAGCTGGTAGCAGACGCATAAAGCTCATTTAAATAGGGCGGTCCACACTACTTTTGCACCACTCAAAAATTGTGCAAGTAATCATAGCAGATCACCTGCAACGTGCCCACTCATAGCAGGTGAAATGTCATTTAGCTCGCTCAGGTGAAGGAAAATGCATCACTTCAGAAACAAATGGAAGGATTAACTCCTATTTGCTTCTTGATTATTTTTAACACCATTCTTTCATAAAGGAAGTGGAAAAAAAAGACATGTCGGAAAGTGAAATATTGTAAGTGTCAAGTTATAGTGTGAATGAATTATCAGTATTTATCAGTAATAGACATGGAGAAGGGGTAGGATGAAATATAAGCTCTGCTTCTTCCTACTCCTTTTCAGACATGTTGAATTCTGCAAATGTAACCATGTGATGTCCCTTCATGCAACCACAAAAAAGCATTCCATACCATGCCAATGGAGCACTCGTTATTTGGGATCTGAGTCGACCAGGCCCTAAGTGTTACCTCAGTTTGGTTCTTAACATTTAGTCTGTTAAGTAGTTTGGTCAACTTCTTTTTCTCTGTTTTGGTTCAAATGTCATATGTGTCCACAGATGTTCAAAACTGCACTCGTGCTGTCTGTGCTATGAGTTTGCATCACTTGTTTTCTTGTATGAGATTGGACCACTAAGTGTTGGTTTCATGTGTTCAGTCATGATTTGTGATGGGCCAAATGTTCCAAACACCTCTAAGTTTGGTCCACTTTTTCTGTGCTCTGCCTTATGTCGACTTAGTCACAAAGAACTAAATGAGGGGGACAGAAGTACCAGGCAGCAAAGTGCCAACTGCTCTTTGGTGCAGATCATCATAATCCATTAGGCTTTTTGAGACTCTCCGCATGGTGCATGGGCAAGAATGATTTGCAGCATATGTCTATTGAGAGTGGGATTTTTTTTTATAGAAGCCATGTGAGGGAGGAGCATTTGACTGGATATATACTGTATATAGAGGCCGCAGAGTATTTGGTTATGTTTTCATTGTGCCAATATAATAAATATGCATTGTCACCAATTAACTGACATCTGCATATCGTATCATCCTTGCTCAATTTCATTATGACAGTACTAATTGTTCTGTAGGTTCAGAGCAGCAGCATCAAATTATCTGGGTTCTACAGCTGCTCCTGTTAAATGAAGCACACTCTATTGTCCTGCTCTGCTATGTTGTGGTCAGAGAATCCATCAGTCAGCATGCTAGAAGCCCACTGAGGATGCCATCAATTCTCTTACAAGTGAGCGTGATGCCATGCTGCCAACCTGCTGCTCTCTGCATATGCCTTGCAAGTACACACAGAGCCAATCATTTTCAATTTAGCTAGAAACACACGGTAGGTTCATTAACTGGACAAGAAGGATTAGTTGTGTCTATGTGCTTCTATGTCCAAGGGTATTGGCGCCATTATACCTACAGCTAGAAGTCATTGATTTGAGGAATACAGTGAAATAAAGAGACCGACCAAATCAATAGTCAGGTCAGTAAGTGCTTTCCGCAGCGCTATATATTAAATGTTGTTTGTTAAGTACTGCTTTGTAGGGGCTGTTAGAGACTATCTTGTCTTTCAATATGAATTCAACTGGTGTTGTGCCAACATAATGCGTGCATATACCTTTAACAACTGTGGTGCAGCAGCTTTATGTCCCCCGCTGTTGTCATCAAATGGTTTGCACAGAATACGCTTCACCTCCCACACCCCACACACTTGCCATGAAACAGCGTAATTAAGATGTTCCGTTTCTGTGACTGACAGCGCTACAAAGGGGCTGAGAGTACTCTGCAAGAGAGATGAATGTGACACGTGTACTCCACAGGTTGTGGGTCTTCACTTAAACTCTGTATAAACTCTCAAAGTGAAGACTATTTGGTCTCAAGTATTATCAGGATACACAGGCCTTTAGTCGCTGAACACATCATTAGGTACACTTTCACGATCTACAGTTGATGTGTCCTCAATTAGCATGTGCGATTTCAAAGCTGCTCAGGTGTGATTGACACCGTCAGAGAAGTATTACTATGAAATATATGTTTCATTGTGTGACTGTGGCGACTCATATATCTAAATAAGTCAATCAAAATATAGAAACAGTATGGTAGCTTTCATATCTATAGCTTGGTTTCTGTGGTCATCAGTTAACTAATTTAGTCGGTTCAATTTTGGGTCAGCATTTGCAATAAAAGTGACTGTTGGAATTATTTGATTAGGTTCAGTTCCAGAAACCTTTTTTTTTCAATTGCCATTGGTCACTCGCGATGGAAGCTAACAAGCTAAATGCTAAATGCACAATCAAGGTTTAAGCCCTAATATTCCTCACATACAGTACAGGCCAAAAGTTTGGACACACCTTCTCATTCAATGCGTTGTCTTTATTTTCATGACTATTTACATTGTAGATTCTCAGAACTATGAATGAACACATGTGGAATTATGTACAAACAAGTGTGAAATAACTCTAAATATGTCTTATATTTTAGATTCCTCAAAGCTTTTTGATAGCGCTGCAAACCCTTGGTGTTCTCTCAGTGAGCTTCATGAGGTGGTCACCTGAAATGGTATTCACTTCAGGTGTGCCTTGTTAGGGTTACTAGTGGAATTTCTTGCCTTATTAATGGGGTTGGGAACATCAGTTGTTACTGTAGTACTAATACTGTAATACTGTAGTTGATAGCTGGTGGTTTGGAGGGGTAAGAGCAAGCTGCATGGGTGTACCGCTTACTTGCAGATTTTCCCCATTCGCTAGGAGGCTAAGAACATAACCCTGAGGACCTACAGTATCCAAGTTTTATTTCTATAGTATTGTCTCTCGAGAAAAATCTTGCAGAAATGTGAGGGGTGTACTCCCTTTTGTGAGATACGGGACATGTGTGTGAATGGTCACGACACTCACCAGCTCCTTCTTCTTCATGCACTCCATGAGAATGATGAACAGATGTTGAGCCTGTGTGCGACTGTAGGTGAATGTTTTCTGGATGGTCACCAGCAACTGGTCTCGCAGAGACTCGTTAATTATGCTGGAGGAGAAGAAAAAAAACGGGAGGGTGGAGGAAAGAGGGAGAGGGAGCGCGTAAACCATGATTGGGTTGGGTGGTGGTGTGGGGTGGGAGGGAGGGAGTTCAATTAGATTTGTTGGCAGTAAGTGAAACCAAGGTTGACTAAGACTCTCAGCACTGTTACAGTATGCCTGACAGTCCTTGGTAAGATGAGCTTCATCTTTAACTGGACATGCAGTAAGAAGAATTGGGAAGAACAATTATGAATGCACAACATCTCTCAGGAGAAACATATATTTTTTAATCAAAGTAATACGGCAGAATATTTCCCTTAAGTCATACATTTTTAATTTGCTGCAATTACGTTTATTCTAATACCACATTTTCCTTAAACGCACTCATTTACATGGTAACGATTACATACAGCTCGTTCACCGCATTAGAAAATGTACAAAATGTATGTATTGTAATTCTCTATAGTATAAATCAATGTGTGAAAAAAACAGTGCATACTTGTTGTAGTGTATGATACAAGAGCTTACCCTCCCTCCTCAGAGTACTTGTGACCAAACGCCAAGATGTCCGAGGCTCTTCCGCTACCATCACACACCACTACAGGTACTGGGGGGGTGTCCCTGAGGTACTCCAGCACTATGGAGATCACATTGGGCCCTCCTTCCACAATGAGAGCCACCACTGGCACACCCTGGCCAATACCTGCACATAAACCAAGACAAAGAACAAAAGGGGAAATAGAGAAAAATATAAATGATTGGAATACATTGAAACCTCAGAATCACACAAGTCATTTTTGGAAAAAATATGCCTCTCAAGTCTCAGTGTAAAAAGTACAGGTGTCCCGATCCAATATTGATAGCCAAAAAACAATATTGGATTATATCAACCTGCATGTAAAATCTCCAATACAAGCAGTCCATTCCAGACTCCGCACCAGCACTTCTATCCAGCAGCAGCTCTTCATTCAGCTTGCAGAACCCACGTGATCACAACAACAGCAAGTGCTAGCATTTTTAGCAAGGAGTTGGAGTGATGTCAGTCTGTGGCTGTGTTTTTCGTTAAAGTCCGAAAAAGACGTTGCAGCTTAGTGCAAAACTTGTCATGCACAAGTTCCTGTGGTGGCACAGAACCGGGGAAGTTTAATACGACCAACCTTATCATGCATTAGAAGAAGAATTTTCGTTCACAACACCATGGCTTTCTGAAACATCCACCGTTGTTTGACACATTTGCAAAGCGTGACAAACTCCCACGGTGCAGGCAAAAGTCATTGGCTGAAACAGAAAAAAGCCAGCCCCTATTGGTGGTAGTGTCACACAGCTAGGCTAGGCTACAACAACAAAAAAAAAAGCGGTCACATATTGACACCCTTTTCGTTTGCCTCTGTCCTCTCACCTTTCTCTCTTTCCTTTTTGTACTCCCAGACTTTATGTTAGTAGGCAGCATTGTTTCACTCTGCTCTGCCGCAAGTGCCGACTGACAGTAGTGATGTGCGGATCAGTACTGAAATATCGGTACTTCCGATACTAGCTCGTCACTGGAATCAATTCTCAAATCAAAATATCGATACTTTCAATACTTCAATCATTTGAGGACATGTTTGTCTGAAACATTTGTCTGTTGAAACGATGAGCCATGGTAAAAAGAGCCATGTGTGAGTTGGGAATAGACTTTTCATTCTTTAAGTAGTTCATTATAATTAATAATTTATTTTAATGGTTTCGTTATTTTATTTATTTTCTTTTTTATTGTTTAAAAAATGATTTTCAAATAGTTTATATGATTTTGTACTCTGATTTTCTCTTGTTGTTTATCAGCTTTACTGTAAATACAATAAAATAAATAAAATAAATAATTACTTAATTTAATGATTAAATTTAATCTTTTTATTAATAATGTGTTTAATTCATACATTTATTATTTGAAGAAACTAAAAACGGTTTATGCTATGCATGCATAATTAGCAAGTGCTCTTACATTACAGGGATTGTTAAGAAAAGTACATTTGAACTCTTACATGCTTGTGTCTTTTTGTCTTTCAGTGTTCAGTACTAATTCATGTTTTAACACACAAAATCCTCTCAAAGGCCCATTAAGCCACGACAGCTCCACAGTCCAGCACCTCTTAGTATCCTTCTACATTCTTAGCCTGTTTAGTGGTCTTGGTCCAATCCATTCCCTAAATCCCTTCCCCCTTATGGTTCTTCGCCCGCCTGTTTCACACAGCATTTTCTCCTAGCTGTTTTGACGCTTCTAATTCAAAAGCTGTGTATTGCTGGATCATCCCTACCCGGCACGCTTATCCTGCGCTGCATAATTTACACTCCCTGGCGCATACACAAACACAATGCACGCTTTCAGAGGCATACCCCCAGCACCATTACGTTTTGCCTCACACATCCTCGTGCAGCCTTGCAAGCAAGGACAGTTACATAACAGAATATTTTAGGGCGCCCGTCTGCTTCAAAGAGTTAAAACGTCACCGTGCCGTGGCACGTCACTAGATTATACACCAGCAGAGCTGAATGTAAGGGAAGGAAAGACACTTTTCCATGTTGCTGTTTGTATGAGGTTGTGTGTTGGATGACTGCGGAGGTAATGTTGCAGTATTAAAAGCGAATTATAGTTAAAGTAAAAGCCACCAAGGGGCAAATGAGCATAGGAAAGCACAGCTGCAGCATGTTTAATAGTGTGAAGAGTTTTGCTCATGCACGTACAAAAACAAAACACAAAGTAATGGAATTATCTTTACTAGTTTGACAAAAACATAAACACATTTGCTCATTTGGATGATCACCTCTTATTTTGTTTTGCTCAATAGTTGTAGTGTTAAATAATGTTGCCTAATTCTCAGTAATTTAAACCTTGTGAAAAAGCTTCAAAATTACTTGGATAACTTGTAATTGGAAGAAAAGCTTCTTGTTTGTTGCCATGGCAGCCACATATCACCTACTTCATTGGTCTATAACATTGATGGACCAGTCAGGACACCTCTCATTTTGCCGTAGCAATAACTTTACAAGTCAGGGACATGTGTGCTGGTGCAAAATTTGCTTCACATTAAAAATAATCACCCATCCAACCATTTTCTATACCTCATTAGGTTTGGAGGTAAGCTGTGGCCTATCCCATCTGACATCAGGCAAGATTATTTCATTATTAATGAAACAAAAAAAGAAAGATGCAAAACATCTTTACAAATCTCAGACAAGAAATGGATTTAGAATAACATTAACATCCAATAAACCCACTATATTGTCAGTAGTGTTTAATAGTCTAATACACATGTGTCAAACTTGTGGCCATGGAGGGCCGAGACGCTGCAGGTATTCTCTCCAACCAGTTTCTTCAGCAGGTGATTTAATTGATGAGCTTCTTCCCTCAAACTGAAGGTGTTGATCATTAAAATCACCTGCTTTAGTGATTGGCTGGAAAGAAAACCTGCAGTGTCTCGGCCCTCCATGGCACCAGTTTGACACCCCTGGTCTAATAGCTCAGTGCTTGTCAGTCCAATAACTTCAGTACACTCACTCACGTAGCACCATCTTTATTATTGATGGTAACAGTCCAGCGCTGTAACCAAATATATTGCTCTTATTTTTAAGGCAATTTGCAAACCTTTTAAATTGTGTGATCATTAACTACTTCTCCGATAGCAATGCAGTCCCAAGAACCAGGAAGAAAGACTTTTTTTTTTTAAATAGCCTTTGCAGTAGTACATGTGAATTTATTGATCTTCGTATTTTAATCATTAAAATAAAGTTACAACAGCATTTGTCACACGAATTGTTGAGATGTCAATGTTTTTTCATGTCTCCAACTGTCTCCACTGTGTTGCTTTGACTGATGTAGTTTTGAGATGATATGTTATACAGTATTTACTTTGTCTGCTGTGTCTGATCACTGAAAGTCAGAGGAGAAAAAAAAATATCACAGCAAGCTCGTATCACATTCCTTTGACTCTCATTCTCATTCATTGTATGTAGTATGACTAGAAGTGGTTTTAATAACATCAGCGATAAAAGTCGGTTCCAGAAATCTTTTCAAATATAAGGGATCATAATTCAGTTAAGCTCGCAATTAGTAAAAAAAAATCTATTAAGGTTTTTCATTTAACCGAAGACAAGTTTTTTTTCTTGGGACTTCACCGATTTCAAAGTTGTGGAGTATTTTGGAAGTTTTCCTGACCACAGATCTCGACCATAATTACAGATCTATTTGCAGATACCGTCTGGCGTGAGGAACTAACGCAACAAGAAAAACAAGTTACGATTGGCGACAATAGCGAACAAGACAAGCTAAGACGTCGCTCAAGTCCAAAACTTCAAAAGTGCTGACGAGCAACAGTCAGATTGGGTAGAAATAAGGCTTCTGCCGCTGCAAATGCAGTGGGGGGGGGACGTGGAAGACAGCCAGGGACAATAGAGGAGATAACAGCGATGTTGAGTGCCACGAGAAAGGAGAACTCAGAAGTTCACAAGGAAGTTCAAAACATGAGGAAGGAGAGTTCTGTGAATATTAAGATGCTAGACAACAAAATAGGTAAACAGCATGACGACATGAAATAATTAATGTTAAGCACGTTAAGCGAACACGTTACACATTAAGGAACACGTTAAGGAACTGACAATTGATGATGCACCACTTTGTAAATTCATGGGCTGAAAGACAAAGTGTACGCTTTAAAGTAGCAAAATGACAAAAAAGATCGCATTATATCGCACGTGATGTGTAAAATTGATGATTTGGAGCAGAATATATGCATGAACAATATGATTGTGACTGGGCTTCACATTACATGTACATGCAAGATGATGTTGCTTCAACAGGGCAGCAGGGAGACAACACACAAAGACTTGATGCAACTTGAAGTCATCCACAATTAACTATAACGACACTAATAAAAACAGATTGGTGGATCTAAATGTAGGACAAAAGCCCAAACAAAATGGCCGAAGAAACTTAAGCAAGATGATAAGATGAACAGATGAACAGCACTGGGTCCAACCGCTATACTTCTGTACCAACAACAGCAACAGCAAAGGACTCCGTGAGCTCGTTGCTTGAGCATATGAGCCAAAAGGAATAGAGGAAGCAGTAAATGAGTGGAACAAAGGTAAATCACATCAAATATTCAATATATTCACTGTATTTCTTACATGCTGTAACAGTCGTCACCAGCACACTGTTGTTTAGTTAATCCAAAGCAGAGCCTAATGCTAATGCTAACCAGCCAACAGGCTAGCAACAAACCTCAACTAAAGAGATGTGTTTGAGTTGGCGCAGTGATCTCAACACTGATATTTATTCTTTATGTGGTGTTATTTACAGCTGAAATGGACCACAATGACTCGCCTGACCCTCATGAGCTCATGGAGAGGATTTGACTGTGCTGGACTGTGCTGTGCAGGCTTGCAGTCCTTCCCGGCCCGCACTCTGCAGTCTAAAAACAGCAATGGGTTCTCTTTGATGTCTTCTCGAGTGGATCGGATGTTTCTGTCTAGAGAGTTGATGTGTTGAGTAAACAAATCTACTTCGCAGGTTTGATCTTAACCCAAGTGTCATTAACTGTGGCTTGCCAATCTGGGCCATTGTCAAATCCACCTGGAGAAGGGCCACAACACGCGAGCGTGACGACAGAAACAGGAAGTGAAATGCGGTGGTCCCTATGTGGCTGATTTGTCTGAGAAATGCAGAAGGATTTTTTCCAAACATAACACACCGATGCATTGCGTACATACTCAGACAACCACAGGTTCTCCCCCCGAGGACAAAATCCAGAGAAGCAAGACTTAGCAATGTTGTTTATGACGTGCAGTGTAGTGAGGAGGAATGACCTCTACATTGGCGAAACAAGACAACCCTTAAAAAAAGCGCAGTTTCTTCGGGCCCAGAGTCAGCAGTTCATTTGCATCTAAAAACGAAGGGACATTCCTTTGAGGACAACGATGTCCGAATTCTGGATAGGGGGGACCGCTGGTTTGAAAGAGGTGTGGAAGAAGCCATCTATGTCAAACTAGAAAGGCCCTCCCTAAACAGAAAAGGAGGTTTTGTGCCATCATCTATCATCTGTTTACAACAATGTCCTGACATCTCATTCAACATCTCATTGTCTCATTCCACGGGAAGAGTAGACACTAACAAGTTGCTGTGCAACCAGACAGTCAAACGACCTATTGTTACGCAGGACGATCGTTCACCAGCCACGCCGGCTACAATAACAACCCTTTTGTGTAGGGTGACCATATTGTGATTAGCGAAAACAAGGACACTCGATGTAATTTCAATACATTTAAAGTATGCCTCCTCTGTATGGATAGAAAATTGTTACGTTACAAAATACTATCTATAACCAAAGACATAAACAAAAACAGGCTTCTCAGAGGTTAGTCAACATGTTTTATTAAACCTAAAATAATATCTGTAAGTTTCAATGGTGTAAAAATAACTTTAAAATCTCTGGAATTGAATAATAATAGAAATAATGTGTGGAATTGAATAATAATAGAAGTAATGTCTCTTCTGTATTAGAGGAATTGAATTGGCCTGTAAGAAAATAATAGCTCTTTTTTCAAATCTTACTGGACAAATAAATAACTATAAAATATGTATTAATATTAACTATATTAACAAATCCAGCCCTAATGTCGATCAGTTTAATGACCCAATAACAAACAATGAAAACCAGGGCATTTTCCTCACTTTCTAAAAAAAAACAAAAGACGGCCAGGACAGGATGTGAAAACAAGACATGTCCTGGGAAAACAGGACCTTTGGTCACCCTGCTATTGTGACCAGCCCCAGGGGACACACCCACCAGAGACAAAAGTAGGGGAACCCCGTGCGTAAACTGAGGAAGACTTTTGGACCAAAGGTGAAATGTCTTCACCTTGCCCAGCTGTCAACTGTACAACCTTGTCAACCTTTGGGAACTACTGTGAGTTGGACATGTCAGAGGTTTAAGGTTTAAGGGCACACATGCATTCCACAATCTGTCAGTGCTCAGGCACAATTAAGACCTAAGTCTGGTTTGTTTCACTAGTGTGTGTGCTCTGAGCCATACTCATGCATGGTACACTTTGCGTGCCATAGCACAATTGCTCACACACAAGCACAGGCGCACTCTCAATGTAGATATCACAGAGTAATTAACTTGATTGCTCCTCCCACCAGTTAAATAAGCCTACAAATCAGGACAGGTGTAGTAGTACCAAGTTGTAAAATGAAGTGATGGCACTTGTAAACAACTGAAGCTTGAATGTGAGTGCATGCCCAAATTTAAACTTAATAAGAGGGTGACGTACTAAGAAATGCAACATATTATAGCCACCAGCTATGCTTTAGAAAGTTAGTCTAGGCATTTAGGGTGCTACAAGGCTCTTGACTTTCCTTGTGCCATTTAGTTTAACTTTAATCTCGTCTGTATGGGCTAGTCCAGGAGGTCACGATGTCACGGATAATCTGCAACGCAAGGCTTGATGCCTTCCCGATTCAATTACCTCGCCTACTTCATCTTTTTTTACGTGTGCTGTGATTAATGAGACTGCCTCTGGAGGAGGGTCAGTGAAGGTTACACAGTAAGACACGGAGTTAAAACACACACATGCCACGTATACAAAGCAATTGCGCCTCTACAATATTCCTGGTAATTGAAGCAAAATGGGAGAGGGACCACTCAAATGTGCCTTCATCATTCTCGTAGACTTTATGTGAACGTCTTGAAATGCTCTTCTACTTGAGCCAGCAATAAGACTGTCTAAGAAGAACAGTGAATGTCAATGTGAATTATACTGTATGTAGGCTTTTAGGAGAGAAAAAATGGGCAGGCTGGCCTCTTTGTAGTCGCAGTTTTTGCTGTTTTTCTGTGCTCTATTAGTGAAAACTCCTCAAGGTAATGTGTCATCACATCACGCCTTCTGATCAGCTTCATGCTTCCTTTTCACTTGGCATTCCTGCTTTTGTCACCCTGTCAGAGCCCTTCCCCCTGTCACTTTTATGACACCTCTCTTAACTCCTCTCAGCATCTAAAAGTAACTTACAGTACTCATAAAGATGCATCCCAAAAGCTGCACTGAATAGTGTCTTTAAGTCTTAGAGTTGCTGTTAGCAAGAAATGATAAGGAAAGGGAAAACTAAGGGAGAGAGATGCATTTTTTCACAGATTCTAGGTGTCTTAATAACGTGACACGCTTCGGTCAAAATGATTTAATGACGTGTGACGATCTGTGCATCCAACAAAACCGTCGGTCTGCTTATGTGATGGTGACAGTTCCGTCCGACTGTATTTTTCAGACATATTACTGACATTTTCAAAATATTTTGGAGACTTTTGGTTGCTGATTTGCATGTGGATAATTGGACCACCGCCATGTGTGTTCCATTGCGGTCAGAGCACGTCTTCTCCAAGCATACGGTCTGTTAGGCTCCATGACCTTAATTACCGCACAGTAATCCAGGTCCATTTGCATGTGTGCTCATGTTTGATCACGCCAGAAGACGTCTCATTGGACACATCACAAGAGACTCTTAGAGTTTACTCTAGCGAGTAAATTTGCTGAAGCCAATTGTCTGGCTTTACAGACATTTTTTTATGTTGTTTGTGGAATGCTTTTGTCCATTTTATACAAATGGACCACCAGAGAAGGCGAGATTTACAACAATAACAGGATATAACAAAGTTTGGGCAGATTTAACACAAATATTAAATGTCGGAATTGAGTTGCCTGTTGATATGGAATCATGATTACATTTTAATTTCTCCACTGTTTTTGTCAGATTTATGGTTAAAAACAGTTGGGGGAAAGTAGGTACCAAACACCGGAACAGCAGGATTAGCAGTAAATCACATAATAAACCTCAGGGCAGAATCACATATATCTTTCAACCCCACTTTCAACTCATGTGTGGGAGCAAAAATGCAGTATGTGTGATTATAAATTCCCCAAACAGCATCGTAAGTAGGGTATTATAGCTAAACTCTCCCCTTTTCATTTTCTTCATTTCTTTAATAACACTGCATCTTACAGCTGGATATTTTGGGAGGCCTGCTGTGAAGAAAATTGATCATTTTAATACTTGACTCTGTGGGCAGGTAATCAAATTAATAAAATAACCCCGTCTACTAATCCGACAGTGAAGGTGGAAAGTGTTTAATATAAATACAATGGATCACCTAAGGCCTAACATTGAATACCCCTGAATTTGTTTAATTAACTACTGTGTTAACTTCTTTTTAGACTTTTCAAAATGTTAAAGTGAGACATGTCAGGCACACACCTCAGACCCAAATCACCTTCGCTTTACGTCTTTGTCATTTGTCTTCAAGAGGCTGTTTAACAGTGGTTATCTTCTTTGTTCACTTGTATTGTGTCTTTAACCCTGGATGTGATTACTTCTACTTTGAGGTATCCAAATCCAAACAGTTGTTTCCACTGTACACACAATTAAATCACTCAATATATACAGCACTACCAAACAGGTATGCTGTATATCAGATAAGAATGCCTTCACTGGCGAGCACTGTCTCTTATCTCACTGGTTGATAAGCTAGATCCCATCAGTGTTAGCGCTGTCCTTGGATCAGATATAAACTAGCTTTATGCCAGTAAAAATCATAGATTTCATTCATGGCCCTACACTAGATGGTCTGGTGATTGTGTGACCACTGGGCGTCCCTTTGCCTTCCCAGCCCCTTTTGTATGAATCCAGGCATAGGATGACAAAGGGAAGGCCACAGGTCACATGACAGGATGATGAGCAGAGAAAATGTACAGTACATGCCGATTTACCCCAAAGGGCATATTTGATATCCTTGAAGCTAGGAGGTACATTGTCAGTATCAATGGCTGCATGATCGTAACCAGACTAAAAATGGTAAGGTCTGAGTTGCAGTATTGTTCTGAACAATCCACTCATCTGGTCATGAATAAACCCTCCAGACATGATGACAAAATGTGTTTGTTTGTATGTTGACAACAAAAACAAAATAATATGGTGAGAGGCTGTTGAGAAATGTATTTAAAGAGGGAGCCGGAGGTGGGGGTTACGTGTGCTCCTGTCGTTTGTGTGTGCGTGTGTGTGTCTGAGGGTGAAAGACCGTGAGAGGAGAATGCATTTTGTATTTGTGAAAATCCATTTGGTTTCCCACTAAGGTATCAAATGGACATTGAAAACTGAGAAATGCAGTGTGACAGGGGCCCAATAGAAAATGAGGACTGCGCATACAAGCCAAAAACGAGCATCGGACAACACAAATGGACATTAATATAGCATACACAGCACTACAAATACACTGTTGCTGCCCCTTTTCTGTACATGATGTAAGTTGGATGCAAATACAGTGGGGTGAAAAAGTGTTTACTCCCTTCCTGATGGCTTATTTTTTTGCATGTTTGTCCCACTTAAATGTTTCAGGTCATCAAACAAATTTAAATATTAGTCAATCACAACACAACTGAACATGAAATGTGGTATTTAAATGAAACATTTTATTATTTAGGAAGAAAAAAATCCAAACCTACATGGCCCTGTGTGGAAAATGTGATTGACCCCTAAACTTAAGAACTGGTTGGGCCACCCTTAGCAGCAACAACTGCAATCAAGTGTTTGCAATAATTTGCCATGAGTCTCTTACACGCTGTGGAGGAATTTTGGACCACTCATCTTTGCAGAATTGTTGTAATTCAGCCACATTGGAGGGTTTTCCAGCATGAAGCGCCTTTTTAAGGTCATGCCACAGCATCTCAATAGTATTCAGGTCAGGACTTTGACTAGGCCACTCCAAAGTCTTCATTTTGTTTTTCTTCAGCCATTAAGAGGTGGACTTGCTCGTGTGTTTTGGATCATTGTCCTGCTGTAGAACCCAAGTTTGTTTCAGCTTGAGGTCACAGATGGACAGATGGACATGTCCACAGATGGACATGTGTTGTCATTGACTAATATTTAAATTTGTTTGATGATCTGAAAAATGTAAGTGTGAGAAACATGCAAAAATAATAAGAAATCAGGAAGGGGGCAAACATTTTTTCACACCACTGTATGTACAACGTGAACACGCTGGCAGCTCCTAATGTAAACAACATGTAGTAGACTGTTACATGCTATTAATCATGCCTATCAAAGTGCATTACAATACACAAAATATTAATATCCTCTCAACAAATGTCGTCATCAACTTTAGTCAGACAATTAATGTCAGGTTCATTAAAAAAAGTATTTTCTGTGCAATTGTGAGAAATAAATACGGCTGCAATCTGCATGCCAGGCCAGTAGTTGCCAGTATAACGGTAGCACAGAATACACAAGAGGGCCTAAACACATCAATTACTACCGAGAGTGAAAACAAATTTTGTCTGGACGAATTCACTACATTCATTAGTCAACTATACCACGACAAAAATGATCATATTAGTTATTTTCCCGTTATATTGCTCAAGGAACGCCCTCTGAAGTGCTTTCACTTCAAAGTAGCACTGTGGGAAACTGCCAAAAAACAAACAACAACAATGAATTAAAAAGGGCATATTTTCTTTATATTTTCATTATGTGGCTGTTGGCCATGGCAGGGAGGCAAATTTTATCCACGAGGAGACTTAGGGTAAATAAATACTGTAACTGGACTGTTGCAGTAATGTGGAGACTGTGGAGTACCATAGTGCAGCGTCTAGAGCTAAGACAAAGCAACACGGCAAGACAGAATTACCGCGTGTGCTCCTCTTTATCATTTCTAGCCATGTATCCTTAAATGCTACAATGATGTGTACAGGACCCCACTTTCATGCTTTTTTTCTTTTACACGTTACGATTCTATGTTTCACCTGTAATGTTTGTGTCTTCGTATGGCTTATCAAAACAAGAGGACGCAGAATATCAAGCAGGTTCATTTGAGGAAAGAGTTCATCTCAGCTGTCGAGAATCTTAGAAGAAAAAAAAAAAAACCATAAACCCGTCCTGAAGGAATGGACGATTTCAAAAGCTTGTTGAGTTTGCTAAAAATACCCAACAGCACGTTTTCTAATAGGTACTAATCATTTTAGTCAGGCTGTAGCTAGGCAATAGAGTGTGAACCCGATTACACAGTGTTGTTAATATAACCTACATTATAGAGTCATCATGCTGTATCAATCACCACGTCAATGATAGTGACTCAGGGTAAGTAGGTCATATTTGCACGTGGCACTCACGTGTGTTGATCTTCTGTAAGGAGATGTGTTTCTCTAACTGCCGTCGCAATTTGACCTCAGCGCCGTACTTTCCGGTGGTGCCGTTGTCTGCCAGGATGAAGTGCGAGTGGAGACTGTTAAGAACGGTCAACTTGCTCATGGGGTTGGACATTGTTTGGTACGGACGCACCACCTGGACAAGAGATGCAATGGAACAAAGAATGACTGGAAAAGGATGCAACGGAGTTTTTTTCTAGTGTTGGGGATATCAACATTTAAAACATAAATAAGAATCCATCATTAGCATAAACACATGCACATTCCAAACATTATACTGAATTAATAATTACATTAAAAAACATTATTAATTATATGAATATTTAAATCATATTGTGCATGAACCAAAACGAACATGAGCATCAAGTTTTTCACCCATTTTATGTTACATGACCTACTTTTTAAAAATGAAACGTAAATTAAACAACAATTAAATATTATGGTAGCAATTCGTATATTCGCGGAATCATTTAAAATAATTACAAAAATAGCGGGCACCATTGAAATACTTAAAAATTCAACATTTTACAGCACGACTATTATTGTGATTCAATGTTTTGAAATTGGATGAAAAAAGTATTAATATTATTATTAGGGCTATCAAAAATAGCATATTAACGGCAGTAACTAATATATTTCATTAATTATGTTTAATTTTATAGCGTAATTAACGCACACACAGTGTAGCCCCCCACAGAGTCACACAGTGTCTGATGCTCTTTTATAACTTTATTCTTACCTGAACACATCAACAGCAGTGCAATTCCAACACCATATATGTATCTCCTACTCAGAACACGTCTCTAGTTCATTCATTGCAACACTTCCTCATTGTCAACTGACAGAGCGTGAGATGCGTTCATGGACACTCCGGCATCACAACAACGTTTTTATTATGTGCGTATGAGTGGTCGAAGTAAACAGAAATGCAATGAAAATCAATATGTGGATATTCTTATCACTCACTTTGTAACTCTTAATGCGGAACTACAATTTGATGCATTTAAGTGTACTCGGAAATCCCAGAAAATTCATTCCAAACATGTGAATGGTGTCTCTGAAGGTAACTCATAACAACACTCATAACATAACATAACATAACATAACATAACATAACATAACATAACATAACTCATAACTCATAACTCATAACAACACAGTTCAAGTCTGATCCAAATATTCTGCTATTGAAGAAACCAGTGTTAGGTAAATAGATTTTCAGACATTTTGTGCCATCTCTTAACTTGATTTAAGTTAATTTTGCGCTGTTAATACCGGTACATCCAAATATATATAATCCTGCCCAGTCATTTATCATTCTTTCAATAAAATACAGTAAAAACGCGCATATTTCAGACATGATAATGGTAATAGTTTAATTTATTTTGAACATGCATACAAGTTACATTGGAATACATCACATAATTTTATTAATTTACTGTCCAAAAAAAGAGTAGGAAGAAGCAATGCTTATTTAATCTTACCCTCCATCCGTTTCACATCAATTGCAAGACATTTGTTCACTTCCTGTATTCCAAATGTACTCTTGGCTAGTTTAAAATGCATAGGAAAATGATAAGGTAATATGATGAGGTAATAAGGTAACAATAGTGTGACATGATGGTTAATCATGATTATTTATTTTGAAAACCGTGATTAATCTGATTAAAATTTGTAATCATTTGACAATCCAAATTATTATTTATTTCACAACGATATATCATTCTAATATAATTCAATGTTAGCTATATTTTCTGATATATATTATATTATTATTTATTTTTCAGCTGGTTGAAATCACTGTATGTGGTTTTCGGTGGTTTGTGAAGCATGCTCGGTCATCAGAAATTGTAGTGTCAAGCCCAGTTTAATCTGGATCTGACCCAGTTTACATTTGAGTTTTGATCTTGTAGGTCTTTGGTGGTTTTGATTACACATTTTCCCCTTGGATGCAGGACGTCATCTCTTACATCTTTTCCCACAAGATCCTCCTGATTTTCCACGATGCCCCAGGGAGCAATGCCAATAGTGCAGATCTTTCCCCTGGACTTGGAGGCGTGGTCCTTCAGTGCATCACCAACATGGCGAATGACCCCTATTGTGAATATGCAAGTGTAGGATTGTGAGGGCCAGACATAAAAACAAAGAACAGATAGCCATGGAGTCAGTGAAAGTAGCGACAAATGAAAAGGCGCTCAAGAGCAGTGGTGTGCCATCAGGGCCAGCAAAGCCTTTCCTGCTGGCCTAAACACTATCCAAATCACTAACCTATATTTACAACTTAAATTCTAGTATTTGTTCCATGAAAGTGTATTATTTTATTCCCAGCAGTCCATTATCTTGATTTTTGTACTGCTTCCAGTATGTGTACAGTCATTGATTATGATTATTGGTTCTAGACGCGACTGTGATAAAATACATTTCTGCTAAGTTAAGTAGGATCCATTATTTATAAACAAAATACTTCCGTAGTGAACCTATTTACGGCCATCTAAATACAGATTTGAACACTATTAGAGCCCTCTAGGCATGAAATAACATCGCCATTAGCACCGTTATACTTGTATTACCCAATGACGCCAATAGGAGTGTTCAATTCCAACACAGAGCACACTTCAGCTCACACACTCCTCTATCTCTCTCCTCACTCTCTCTCCCACTTCCTCCTTATCTACAAATAGCATTAACAGTAAAGTGTGTTCACGAACATCACAATTTAGAACATCAACATTACAACACCAAGAGGTTGTTACGGTAACATTACTGACACCTAGTGACCAGTGAAGAACATTACATGTTGATGTGTCTTTCAATGCGTTTTGTGAATATCTTATATTTGTATTTTGGTTCATTTAGTAATTTTTATGCTTGAAAATGCATAACATTTGCTTAAACATGCATATTGTTTTGACTAATAATAGACTATACTCATCCACAAAACAGAGATGATTTATTAATTAGTATATTGAGAAAAAACGTGATAGAGAGAAAATATTTGCAAAATTTTAAGCTCGATGTAGCAGGTACGACTGTATGTGTATGTTACATTTTTTTGGTCCAATCAGATAACGGTTTCTATGTGTTGCCATGTCAATCTAATCTGCCCAAGGCCTTCGGAGTCAGTAGTGGAGGCCCATGTCACTTAAACACTATTAGTAATGGGGCTGTTTCTTTAACCAATCAGATGTCAGATTCGCCTCACAGGGCCAGTTAGCAGGCCCACAATAATGTCAGCGCTTTTCCTTTCTCTGATTGGCTGATCAGAGTAAAAAGGTTAGACAAGCCAATTTACAAGCCGACGGCTAATGGAGGAGGAGGAAGTGACATCTCTGGTGAGTAATAGATTTTATTTAAAATTTTAATTTTTTGTCATGTCATAAGATACATATTGATTCTCAACTGCTCCAGATGATGTTGTAGTGTAGAGGTTTAGAGTTATCGGAATCCTTTATCACCGAATATACAGTAGTGCTAGTGTGTGTGAGTTCCAATTTTCTGTTTGTGAACGCGACGGACTGAGTCCTGTGTGTGTGTGTGTGTGTGTGTGTGTGTGTGTGTGTGTGTGTGAGCACGTGTGTGTGAGGACGGCTGCTTGTTGAGGGAACAGCTAGGTTTTGCTGACGTTATATTGCAGTGGTTGTGGCCGACAGTAACCAGTTTTGCTTCAACAAATAGATTGTTCATCAACCACCTCATCGTTATCCTTACAATGTCTGGGAAGCCATTGTTACAGAAGCCATGCCCAACACATGAAATGCCTCTCTATGTAATGCCACCCCATGTTATATTCTGCTATTGTGTACAGTATATTATTGATAATTGCGATGTGATAGTGGTGGCATTAAGAGGTGGATTAAGTCTGTTAAGTCCCCACTGAAGGCCCGCCACTGCTCAAGAGACTCACATCTCTCCAGTTCACATTTAATAATATATGATCTTTGGCCTCTATAAGATGAGTAGACATCACGGGTCTCACTTTACCTGTGTTGACCCCTCCGGTGAAGATCCAGGCTCCAGTTGTCATGGCAGCCTTGATGAGCCCTTTGCCAAAGACCTGCTTGAGTTTAGGTTGCAATTCAAAGTTCTGCAGGCCCCCGTGGACTGAGATGAGCAGCTTGGGCAGTTCCAGCTGCCACTCTTTAGTCATCAGATGCAGTAGAAGGTCTGGCTTGGTGTCATAAGACACTCGTACGTACTGCAAACAAACAGTTGGACATGTGTCAGTGATCGTGTTGTTGTTGTTTTTTTCACAGCTACAAACGTATTAAACAGATGCTTGGTGTAACTGGAGGACTACATGCATTATAAAGACATCTGTTTATTTATCTAATTCACCCTCAGACACCCAGACTGACATGTGCACGGCATGAATAATTCAACCCTGAAAATAAATTTGCCACAATTTGATGTGAACTGCCTGGATGCTGCAGTGTGTGCATGCTGTGATTCATTTGAAAGTAACATAATCTAGAACACATACACAAACACATATGTTCGAATTACAGAGACTGATTTGTATGTCTTTTTGAGTTATTATGATGTTAAGTCTACCTGTGGTGTGTTTTTTATTTTAATTTAGTTGCCGAACTGCAGGGAAAATTAACAGTTTTTCTGACAACTAAAAAAAGTGTCGCCCAGGTCAAAAGCAGTGCTGCAGATTGGACACAATTTGTCCAATATGTCAATATTTAGTGTGAGCAGCACTGCTTTAATCGTCTAAGGCAGGGGTCTGCAACACGCGGCTTCGGAGCCGCATGCGGCTGTTTTATCCTTCTGCTGTGACTCCAGATGGATTATGCTTCTGTGGAGTCACTACGGCGCCATGAGCCTTTTAAGTGCAAGTCCTTTTAAGTGTGTCGGAGTTGAGCGTGTGCCGTGCAATTCTCCGCCAAAGTACAAGGGACAGTGTTTCCTGGTAAGTCACCTCGGTGCGACATGATGATGCTGGTCAACTATTTTACTTGTAGGTTCCTTTGTCGCTAATGAACAATGGCAACTAACGTGACATGTCGAGTGGTACTGGAACTGAAAGTAAGTGATGTGTTACAACACGTTTATTGCAAATTGGTGTAGAAAGCTTAAAAAAGGCTTAAGAAACATGACTGATTGCCAGGTGGCAACAGGTGTGGCTGGTCACTCCACCAGGAGAAACAAGGAGACATGATAGGAATGTGACAATGCACCTAAGAAAACTTTATGTGTAGAGTTAGCTTCATTTTAGTGGTCAGATTGAGACTAAAATGGCTTTTTTGATGCTAAAGGTTGCCACACCCCTGCTCTCGGGGAATGGAATTCACCAGTACTGCACAGGTTGTTATGGAATCCTCTTCCAATCCTCCATGATGACATCACTGGTGAAGCTGGTGCATGTTAGTCATCTTGTGCTCCTCCACCTTCCTTCCACTTGAGGATGCCCGACAGGTGCTCAGTTGGGTCCAGGTCACCTCCCTCGGCAATTGTAATCTTGCAGATGTGTTTTGGCTTGTCATGATGTTGGATAACTGCCATATAGCCCAGTTTGCCAAGGGAGGGGATCAAACTGTGCTTTATACAATGTCACAGTACATGTTGGAATTCATGCTTCCATTTCATAAACCATAGCTCCCGGTGCCGGCAGCACTCATGCAGTCCCAGACGGATGATGCTAAGACCATCATGCTTGACTGCACAATTATTTTGATACTCATTTGTCAGATTGTTGCCAGATATTAAGACAATAATGGCTGTGTTTTGAGTCATTTGCAGTGGTTAGTAAATCTGCATTGCTGTACTATTCTAAAGTATATCCAGGAATTTCTATAGTATTGTGCCTTAAGAATATATACAATAAAAAAATGGTTGCTGGAATGTGTTGCGTTTATGTCAGACTGGTACAGGAGGAATGTGTGTTTACCATGGCTTTGTTGGAGTGTCCTCCCCCCTGGAACTCAATGGTGCCGAATGCATCGGTGGGGCTGAGCTGAGTGTGTTTGCTGATGGACCACTTCTCAGACAGACTGTCATTTTTGGCCAATCGTTCTGCCTTATCATTCTGACCAGATGAGATGCCCGGGGGCAGGCCCACATGCTGACCTATCAGACGACCGCAACAGCACCTAGATGAAAGGAGAACATGATAGTCAATGCACATCATTCACAGAGAAATGGACCCTATGGTGAACCTGTTATGTACTCAGAGTCCACTTGTAAAAAAAAAAAATTACGCTTGACAACTTGTCAAGTGGCTTTTATTTTCTCATAGGGACAGCTGCAAGGATTTTTAAGGTTCTGTTGGACCCTTGCAGTCTTAGCAGCTGTCTCCTCTGGTTTTCTGCTCTGAACTCTACAGAGTCCCTGTAGGCAAGCTCCAGTAGCTATTAAAATGAAAGTTATATGGATTCTGGTACTGCATCATGTAGCTGTTATTGTGTTTTTTTAATCCTGCATGATGACTTGAAACCTTTCCTCCTGTTTCCGTGGACACTTAATATTTCCGTCATCTTTAAGAAAAGTCACAATGTTTTTCCTCCACCTCCTGAATAAGCTCTAGTGTTTTGCTTTTTTTACTTGAAAGATTATCATTCCCTGATAATCCTTTATCCAAACAAAGTGTAGCACCCTGTATCTTGTATATTTGCGTCCAGCTTGGTAGTTGAGGAATTACAATCACTTGTAATGATACCATAGCGTCACAGTTACTAGCTCAGCATAATGAGAGGATTGTAGAAAATGGATTTGCAGCACACTCCACTCACTTATTTCAATTGTTGGGGAAATGAATGCTGATGAATTCAGCTATCTGAATGCTAATAAAGCCACAAGCATAAACAATTGTGGCAGTAACCTTTACAAAACACAGAGTGTGAAAATATGTAGAGATTGTCTGTTTGATTGTTTTGTGTTGACGAATAAATAATTTAATAACATTCAAATGATATAATTACAATAAGTGGTTAATTTCCTTCTTAGCCGTATGATTTGCATTCTAATAGCATCAATAATTATCCGCATAAACTAAAATTATGTTTCTTCTTTTCTGAAGTAAAAGAGTTGCTATTCGCAATAGCTGCCTGTCATTGTTAGTCATGTCTTCAAGCCAATTCTTTGTCTTTTTAAGGTCAAGACATTTTGACAGAGGGGTCTGATGTGAACAGACAAGAGGTGTGAGATCCTTGGCACCACAAACAATATGGAGGCATCCATCCTGACGTCACACAAGTTACCACCTCTGTTCCTCAGCTAACAGGATGGCAGGATGCTAAACAACTTTGTTTAATCTGCAAGCTCCAAGTAATGTTCTAAGTTATATTAAATACATTTTGGCTCTGCCTTCCTGGCCACACTGAACACTCAATTTTATAATGATATATTTACATATCTGTTTTTTCTTGAGTTTTATTTCCCTGATAGATTTTTAAAATATATTTTAAGTTCTGATTTTCTTTAGTCCTTTCAATTTGCATTGAAAGTACTGTTTATTTGTTGATTTGTTTGTTTTTTATTGTAGTCTTTTTTAATTCTTAGATCTTTTTATCAATTATAATTGATAATAATTTTTAAATGAATAAAAAATCATTAAAAAACATAGAAGGTTTTCATTAAATATGTTTATCATTTATAATGTTTGATGGGTTGCTGTCGTTTTCAAGTATCGCCAGAGCTTTTGAAAACGTATGGCGTCAGTTTATTGCATTTCCGATGTCGAAGGGCCCCAAAATTAAACGTGAACTCAACTGTCTCACCATTGTAGTACTACTGGTGCTGGTCGCACTGGTACACTTCGGTATGCTTGTGGAGCTGTTCAGTTTACTGGTATGATGTATGGTGTATTATTGAGGTATCTGAGTCATACAGTGATAAACAGACTGACCGGGACTGTTTCTCAAAATTCAGTCTTGTCAGTAATTGTGTTGCCATGTAATTAGACAGATTGCACTAGTTGACAGTTGACAACAAGCACTATGTAGTGTCCGGGACCTGGTCATGCAAGTCTGGGAGCTAGCGTTGTTGATCCAGCACATGCTGCTCCTGTCTAGCTGGAAAGGTCCAACTCTCTTCAATCTAAATCTAGGACAGAGCCGCCGGGGTCGAGAAGTTGAGGGGGCGTGATTGAGCTTATTGGTGGAGTCTGGGCTGGTAGCGCCAAGAGTGGAGAGATTTGCAGGCCTTATCAGTACACTCCTCCTGCATGTTGGTGTGTGACGATAAAGGGGTGCGTCGAGGGCCCAATTTGTCCTTCCAGTCAAAGTGATCACCTCTTTATTCCCACTGAGTGTCATTCATCTGAAGAATATCTTTTCTCCACCTCCCTCCACAGATAGAACAGCAATGCCTTTACACTCTGCTGCTACATGGCTGCCTTCAGGAACTGGTTGTTCTTCCGCCATGGTGCTCAGATGGCTCCATTGTCTGTGCAGTGACCCACTCACTATGTACTTTTCCTGGCCACCGCCTGAATATCAGCCATATCTTGGGGGTGCTACTGTTTCAGTGTCCTGGCACAATCACTAGTAGAGCTGGAAGGGAGCAGATGAGGCCTTGGAAGGTGTCCAGCTGTTGATGGCGCATGCAACTAATACTTTAGCTCGACTCATATCAGTTAGAGGACAGCTACAAGTAAGCAGGTCACCGACAGCCTTGATTTCATTTGTGAATGAAGCTTGTTAAAGAAGGCGGGGCATGTATAGTGCTGAAATAATAGCAAAACCCTGTGAGTGCACCTCCAGCTGGCCCCCGTCTTTGTTGAGCATTTCAAATACTGTTTCTCCTTTTTATAGGAGGTATGTGCTTATGTGGCTGCTACTTCTCAGTTGTGCAGTGGCGCAAATGGATGTGTTACAGGGCTTTGCCTCGACTCATAAAAAGCTAGCTACCACACAGGTGACAGTTAGGTTTATTTGGTTTGCTATAAGCAATTGTGTAAAACAACTGAGGGCAACCTGTTTGGGGAAACACAGCTTTTTCGCATTCCCTTTTTCAGTTTTCATCATCATTGCTCTTACACCCTGCCTACATCACTCTGCATATGGGTGTGTGTGTGTGCCTGTGTGCCTGTGTGTGTGTGTGTGTGTGTGTATGTGTCTCCTGGTCTTGAACTTCCACAGGAGAAGACATAAACACTAGCACACCCGTCAATCATACCATAATGAACAGATGGAGGCCTCTTAAATCATTTTAAGAATGCATTTTCAATTTCTCCTTATATTAGCTGAACCCCATAAGTACTATACATGAGCGCAACTTTCCTTGATCAATGTTCAAATGCTGTAGAACAGCAAAAATATGGTTATAATGTCACTGTAGTAAGCTCTTTGTTCAAACAGCCATTAAATATGACTGCAGACCGGTCCAAATGTAATCTCCCGGGTAAGGACGGGAGGAAAAATATCACAGCTGAACTGCATGCAGGCTTGTACTTACCTATGGGGGTCTTTGGAGCTCACGATGATATGAACACATTCTCTCTTGCTGAACGCTCTCTCTATCCATGATTTCTGTGCCTGCAGACACAAGAACATTAAGGTGTTTAATGGAGATGTGGGTATCTAAAGACAGGAGCAAATAAAAAAAGATTTAGAAATGCTTGCAAATTTGTCCACATGGCTTTTTGTGAGTATAATCAGTCGTGTTGAAGGACTGTTTCATCCAAAACATATTGAGAGATGCACATATTGTCTTTTAACCCTGAAGATTCTATAGGGATATTTGTTGTACCATTCATTTTGGCTTTGTTAAATAAATATTGGCGAAATCCATCCAAATGAAAACCATTAAAAATGCCATTTTTGATCCCACATTGATCTCAACATACAGCAAATGCAATCCTGTATGTTAAGATTTCAGTTTGGACTACTGGCTTTCATTTTTATGTTTTGTTTTTGTCCACCAGATGGTGGTACTTTTTCCCATTCAAAGCATGCAGCAACATTTCACAACTTTTACTGTTTTCGGCAATAAAATAAAAGCGAGTGTCTCTTGATCTTGGATAATGGTGTCAAATAAAAGTTTGTGTGTATTATTTTAGATTTTATTTTGTTTGTTTTTTGTGAGTGTGGAAGGTTGTTTGGCTGGTGACCAGTCCAGGGTGTACCCCGTCTCCCACCCAGAGTCAGCTGGGCTCCAGCATCCTAATTAGGATTAAGTGCCATAGAAAATGAATGAATGAATACATTTTGTTTATTTTTTACTTTAAAAAAAACAGTGAAAAAGTAGAATGCAAACATTTAAAGGCCAGCCTTTAAGGATTGTTTAAAGGGAATATATTTACAGCAGTTTTTGTCCTCTGGACTTTGGGTATGAGTTTTTGTTTGAAATGTGACACTGTAAAAAAAAAAAAAAAAAAAGAATGAAAATCAGTGTTGCTGCCAATCACTGACTCATCTGAGGACCTAATTACAATAATAAGATCCTTTAAGCTCCTTGAAATAAGCTCCTTGCTCCTTGAAATGTATTTTATTAAAACATTTGAGTATATTTGGGTTTTTTTCAACAAAAAAGTGAGTTATGTAAATATGCAGGGCTTTAAACAGTATACGTATATATATGTATATATAATATTTGAGGTGTATACTGTCTCAAGTAGTTTTAAAGGACTGACTTGCTTAAAGTGGAAAACTATACAAATATATAAACATTAATATATAATATCTTTACAACAGATTTGTGGAAGGTGACATTTTTTGTTAGGTACAAATGTGTGAGTGAATTTCAAGGACCTTGTATGGGACAATATTTTTACAGCTTGTATCCTTGGCACGGCACACACCTTTAAACATGATTACAGCACATCGGTAAAAGGCACACACTAAATTTAGTCCCTCACAAATAATTTAGGTACCCTTACACAAATGTTTTATGTTATTTAGAGAGTCAAGCCAAAGCTGGATAAGAGGAGAGGCTTGGAGAGAGAGAGAGCGGATGTTAAATGCACTGAGGCAGTAAATGATGTCAGTTCATGTCGCAGTACTGATGCGCAGCTAGCAAAGTGTGTGTCTACATATTGCAGACATACGTGTGTGATTGGTGCTTGTGTCCAAAGCATACAAAGTTGGCCTATATATAAAGCATATAAGCATACAAAATACAAAGTAGCCAGCATTATGCAGTCAGCATAGTTACATTGGCTGCTGGTCTGAATTACAGTGACATATACAGGGCCAATTATCCTGCAGTGGAGCTGCTGTATACAGAAGGTCTGCAGCATCCTGATATGCATTTGTTTTCATGAACCCAAATACATGTACAAAAATATAAATAAATACAAATACAAATAAATACTAAAAAGGACCTATGCAAGAAAAAAAGACAATCGTGTTACATAAGAAAGAAAAGTGTGTTTAAAGTGTTCAAAAGCCACGAATAGTCTCAGTAGGGAATGTAGATTTAGACCTCCAGTACGTGAGAAAATAAAACACGTTACAGTATAACCTTATAATAGTGCTGCAATACAGTTGGTCATATTTCGTTCAAACTTCAAATTGGGACATACATTAACATGTTAGACTGAAGTACCTTACATACAACGTACACATAAATACGGTGAATCATTATGGGATGTACACAGAGTGCGACAATGCTCTTCATATAGAAAGTTGTGTTTAACAGAATTCCATTAAATTAACAATATATTTAACACCATAGCTGTAGTTTATAGCTGTGGTGTGCAGTCAGGGCCAGCAAAGTCTTCTCTGCTGGCCTAAAAACTGTCAGAAGCACTGACCTGTCTATTATATTCATTTTGTGTGCATGTCTCTTAGCTGCGCTGCTTCCAGTAGTGGATGTGTGCGTTAGATGTTTTTTGTCCAATCAGATTTCAACTTCTATGTGTTGCCATGTCAATGTAATTTGCCCAGGGCCTTCAGAATCAGGAGTGCTGGCCCATGTCACATACACACTTCAGTTGGCTTATTTGAATGCGCAAAAACATTAGAAACAGCTCTCAGCATGGTGCAGTGCAGTTCAATACGGCTGTAAACATTATGTTATTGAATTACCCCATTGACCCAACGATAAAGTCATAGTTTATTCCCTTGAAAAAAGTTAGAAAAAAACAGGCGTGCTATTTATTCGAGGTTCACAGAATTATACATGCAAATCGGCAAACAACTACTGCCCAATTGAGTCAGAGCTTTTCTTCCTGTCACTCACACAAAGCAGTGACCTGAAGATATTCAGGCACGACACAGAGACCCGCTGGGAAAATAAGTTTCAAGAGTTGTTAGCAAGTTAGCAGAGTGGGAGATACTAATTGAAATAATTGTACTCAAGAGTCAACCACCAAGCAGCTAAGAAATATATCCTTTATTCATCCTACTATTTTCAGTAGAAAAGATCAATAAAAGGGTTCAAATAAAGCTAGTGCCTTTTGCACAGTATTGTAAATTGAAAAGACATGTTTGTTGCCTCCTGTTTAAGCAAATTCTCCATGATTCCATTTCAATGTGTTAACAGGCAAGACGTCCACGATTGACAGTGCCATTGCCGGAAGTAGACTCTATGTGTGTAATTATGTCCAGTTTAGGATTAAAATGTCCATAAAGGACATCACGGACAACCAAGTAGAGGACCGGACACCCAAATCCAAAGCACATGAAAACAAAAAGTTCCTGCTGTTCATTCTGGGAGAGCTTAGCTGGCTCCTCTCCCAGCTAGCAGCGTTGAAACTTGCTTGTACAAGCCTTTGACCACCGCCGCCGCTACAACAACACACGCCCTATCCGCCTGACTGACCCTGTCACACCACAGGACAAGTAAACCCACCACAAACCCGCCACAAACTGGAACAACCCGCACCTAAAGTATATTGGCAAACTTACCCGAACACAAGACTTGCGACGAACCATTACTCTTGAGGACTGAGAGGGGTTAGAGATCCCACTCAGGGGGCCACAACAACCCCAATTGTTTCTACCTTATACTGAAACTGTGTATTCATCCGCCAGCTCAAAAACTAGACCACTTTTAAGGTGACAGATGTAGAACTTTTTAAATTACAGATGAAATTGAAGGCAAATTCAACAGAAAGAATATTCCCAGAAGATATTTCTTCCATTCCTGCTTGTGCTCTTTCTATGAACATGGTTTGTTGCCCTTTTCCTGTAAACCTGAGAATTGTAAATGCATATTTGGATGGGAAGAATGGCATGGTTGTGATTCATCACCGCCACCGCCTCTCCCTGTCCTTTCTTGACTATTGTATGGGCTCTAATTGGCACTGGCAGGGAACTGAATTGAGAACCATATCCAATCAATAGCCTAATCTGTCTGCTCGTCGCTGCCCCTTTTTTCCTTCTTACTTTTTTTCCCCTCGCTCGGCTTCTTCATGGAGATGCAGACTAGATGGTCTATTGAAAGTTTCTCAACATACAGTGGTGTGAAAAAGTGTTTGCCCCCTTCCTGATTTCTTATTTTTTTGCATGTTTTTTCACACTAATATGTTTCAGCTCATCAAACAAATTTAATATTAGTCAATGACAACACAACTGAATACAAAATGCCCTTTTTAAATGAAACTGTTTATTATTAAGGAAGAAAAAAAATCCAAACCTACATGGCCCTGTGTGGAAAAGTGATTGCTCCCCTGTTATTAACATAAATGAGATTCATTGAGATCTATCGGTCTGGGACTCCAGAGAACCACAGTGAGAGCCATTATCCACAAATGGCAAAAAAATGGAACAACAACCTTCCCAGGAGTGGCCGGCCAACCAAAATGACCCCAAGAGAGCAGAGAAGACTCATCCAAGAGGTCACAAAAGACTCCACAACAACATCCAAAGAACTGCAGGCCTCACTTGCCTCAGTCAAGGTCAGTGTTCATGACTCCACCATAAGAAAGACACAGGGCAAAAATGGCCTGCATGGCAGTTTCAAGACAAAAACCACTGCTGAAGAAAAAGAACATTAAGGATTGTCTAAATTTTGCCCGAAAACATCTTGATGATCCCGAAGACCTTTGGGAAAATACTCTGTGATCTGACGAGACAAAAGTTGAACTTTTTGGAAGGTGTGTGCCCCATTACATCTGATGCAAAAGTAACGCAGTAAGTAAGAACATCATACCAACAGTAAAATATCGTGGTGGTAGTGTGATGATCTGGGGCTGTTTTGCAGCTTCAGGACCTAGGGCTGAATTACAACAATTCTGCAAAGATGAGTGGGCCAAAATTCCTCCACAGAGTGTTTGAGACTCATTGCAAGTTATCACAAACGCTTGATTGCAGTTGTTGCTACCAAGGAGTTATTAGGTTTAGGGGGCAATAACCTTTTCCACACAGGGCGATGTTGGTTTAGATTCTTTTTTCTTCTTTAATAATAAAAAGTTTCATTTAAAAACTGCATTTTGTGTTCAGTTGTGTTGTCATTGACGGATATTTAAATTTGTTTGATGATCTGGAACATTTAAGGGTGACAAACATGCAAAAAAACAAAGAAATCAGGATGGGGGTAAACACTTTTTCACACCACTGTAGGTTCCTTCCCTTCGGAGGATCCCAAGCATTTAACTTACTGGATGCATTTAGCACAGCAACAGAAGCAAAGACACAAGACCAAAACAGGACCATCATGTCCTGTTAAGTGAACAAGACTATCCCCCGATTTAATATCCTATTATAAGTCAACTTCAGCTGTGACACCTGAATGCGTAGGTTTTAGAAGCTTTACAACATTTATTTGCCATTTTTACAAATAATGCAGCTCTCAAAAGACAACATTTTGACTGAATAATGCATGCCAATACATGAAATTGATGGTACCGCAAGTTCATCAGGTGTGTAACGGAAATAATGAGCTGAATACACAAAAAATATTTTAGCACTGACCCACTGAGGTTGCAATTTTAATGACTCACCAGAATTTTGTGCCAGGCTGCATTCTTGTGGCCTTCGACGCATGAGTCTACCTTAAAAACTATAATGAGTGTATTAGTGTGTGTGTCCACAGTGCTCAGAGTGCACACTGAGCCAAACACTTAACCACAGTCAGGACCAGTCTCCTCCCCACCCCGAGCACCGAAAAGCCTAACTGGCTGAAAGAGTGTGTGAGAGTGTGTGTCTATCATGGCACTAATTCTTCAGAGTCTATAAACCTGTATTATGCCTGTGAATATTGTCATTCATCCAGGTCACTGTATGCTCTGGGCAAGCCCTGAGAATTTTTCTAGCTGTGTAGTGTGAACACAATTCTGCATATACAAAGATGTGATTATTATTATGATTATACCAAGCAGGTGTAACCTAACGTGACCTAGAAGTGTACAGCAAACCCTGTAATATAAACACAGGATCGGAGAAATGTATCATTTAACAGCCATTTCTTGTTTGGTGCTCTTATTTTGTATATTCTGTTTCCTGTTTTGCACCATAGGCAGCAACTTTACTTCCCTTTCTTGATGCTATGAGCCCACCTGATGCGGACTGATAATCAGTACTAGTTAGTTCAGCGTGGAGTTCCAGCTAGTTGCTGGATCATTGTATGTTGTGAGAAGTAGTTTGAATGGTGAGTTTTAGCATTTGCTGCTCTTGCTTTTAAGTGGGACTTCGGCATTTGTGGATAATGATTCTCAGTGTGGTTCGCTGAGTCCCAAAGCTTTAAAAATGGCTTTATAACCTTTTCCAGACCGATAGATCTCAATTAATCTCAGTTAAGTTATGTTTTAACGAGGGGGCAATCACTTTTTCACACGGGGCCATGTAGGTTTGGATTTTTTTCACCCTTCATAATGAGTTCACTTTAATAACTGCATTTTGTGTTGTCATTAAGACGTTACAGGAGTTTGAAGTCCAGGACCACAAGGCTGGCTAACAGCTTTTACCCACAGGCCATCAGGCTTCTCAACGAAGCACTCACACACGCCACACGCAACACACGCACACACTCATAGCACTTTATTATTGATTAATTTATTTATTTGTATTAATGTCTCTTCTGTTGTTGTTGCTTAATTTATTGGTATTTATGTTTCTGATGTTCTTATTCATTTTCTTGTGTTTTTCTTTATTTTTTTGGGAGAATGAACAGAATAAGATTTTCATTGCATAGTAGAAGTCAGCCCCCACAAACTCACAAATAAGCTCCTCACACTTGGCCTGTCTCCCTCCCTCTGTAACTGGGTGTTTAACTTTCTCACAGGCAGACCCCAGTCAGTCAGAGTCCACAACCGCACATCCAGCTCAAGAATTGTGAGCACTGGGACCCCACAGGGGTGTGTGCTGAGTCCACTCCTCTACACGCTCTTCACCTACGATTGCGTGGCCTCCCAGAACAACACCAGCATCATTAAATTTGCGGATGACACTACAGTCATCGGACTGATCACTGGTGGTGTTGAAACATCATACAGAAGAGAGGTGGCGGACCTCATAGCTTGGTGTCGTGATAACAATCTCCTTCTCAATACAGATAAGACTAAAGAGATGATCATCGACCCAAGAACAAGGGAAAAGGAGCCACATAGTCCCCTGTTTATTGATGAGACTGAGGTGGAGAGGGTGAAAACCTTCAAGTTCCTTGACACACACATCAGCGAGGACCTCACCTGGTCTCACAACACCCAACAAATTCTGAAGAAGTCCCAAAGGAGACTGTACTTCCTGAGAAGACTGAGGAAATTTGGCATGTCCACCACAATCCTGAGTTGCTTCTACAGATGCACCATCGAAAGTGTCCTTACCGCCTCCATCACTGTTTGGTACGGTAACTGTACAACACGTGATAGGAAGGCACTCCAGCGGGTGATCAAGACCTCACAGAACATTGTTGGGGCAGCCCTCCCCTCACTGCAAGACATTTATAAAACTAGAGTCCTACGCAGAACACACAACCTCATCAAGGACAGCACACATCCACAACACTCATTATTCACACTCCTACCGTCAGGCAGACGCTACAGGAGTTTGAAGTCCAGGACCACAAGGCTGGCAAACAGCTTTTACCCACAGGCCATCAGGCTTCTCAACGAAGCACTCGCACACGCCGCACGCAACACACGCACACATTCATAGCACTTTATTTATTTATTTATTTATTTATATCTGTATTAATGTCTCTTCTGTTGTTGTTGCTTAATTTATTGGTATATATGTTTATGTGTTTGTTTCTTATGTTCTTATTCTTTCTTGTGTTTTCTTCTTTTCTTGGGAGAATGAACAGAATAAGATTTTCATTGCATGGTATAACTGCTGTTTTACCATGCACATGACAATAAAACTCTCTTGAATCTTGAATCTTGAATCTTGAACTGCTGTTTTATTGTGCATATGACAATAAAAACTCTTGAATCTTGAATATATAAATTTGTTTGATCTTAAACATTTAAGTATGACAAACATGCAAAAAAAAGAAGAAACCAGGAATGGGGCAAACACTTGAACTGAACTTGAACTGTGATTTTACACCACTGTACATGACGATTAGTGTAAATGAGGACATCACTCATCTGCTCTCATGTCACTCTCCTACCAATTCATCCCTATTCTTTTCTTTATTGTCCCCCCCACAACATAACATATGCACAACATCACACATCACCACATGCAGCCCTATCAGCGGGGCATATTATATATAAAAGAAATGACCTTCATGGAGTATAAGGTCACTGCACTGGTAAACAGCACCAGACTGGCTCATATTTTGATCCTGACCCGTAATGACCAATAACATTTCCATGACCTGTATTTTTGGCTCACATTAAGGATGCGGTCACTGCATTTACAGGCAATCCTGTCAAGGGAATCACTTTCGCAAGTAAAACTGCCATGCAACTAGAAGGAGGGTTTAGAGGGCATGAACGAGCATAAACTGGAGTAAAACATAAAACAATCCCTTCCACAGTCCGAAAACTGTGTGTTAGATTAAATGACAAGTCTATTGTCGTTGATAGTATAGTGGTTGTTCTATACAGCCAACGTGGGTTCAGTTCCCCGGTGACGATGTGAATGTGTGTGTGACTTGTTGTCTGTATGTGAACTGTGATTGACTGGCCACCGAGTCAGCAAGGATAAATTGCGTCTATGTGGCTCTGAGCAGGACAAGTATTATAAAAAATGGATGGATATGACTATGAGTAGTTGTGTGTCGATACTGTATGTGTCAGTCCTGTGGATTACTAATCAGTCCAAAAGTGCAGCCTGCCTGTTAGCGTCAACACAATATGCGACACAGCAAATAGATGGAAAGATGGATCAACACTGACTTTCATTGATTTCATTTGTGGAGTCAGTGGAATTCTAACAGTATCAATCTTTTCCTCAAACTATTGGATGACTACAATGAAATGCTGAGATTACATCATTTAGTTCAGTTGTATGAAATGATTTTACACTATTGTCCAATTATCCATGAGACCTTTTGAACTTAATCACCTTGAAAAAACCTTTTGAGGTAAGTATCTGAAACAGTGTTTCACTTATACAGTAAGTGATAAGATTTAATGACCACTTGCACTCATGTCTACAGAAAGGTCTACATGTTATGTATGGATTTTACTACCAAGATACAATAAATAAGGTGACATTGCAGACAGCACACACATTTAAAGTCACATTGGTTTTCCATATACTATATTAAATATAGTGCACTGTCTTAAAGCAAGATGAATTTTCCTTCTGACCATTTTCTGAGCGATTCAAGCTCGCCACAGTACTCTTTATTATAATGCTGGTGGTAATGCAATGGACACGGGACGCAATGAAGGGACAGACTACTTGATGGGGGTGAACTCTAGCAGACAACTTTTATGTATATCGAGCTAGGATCATGACATTGCAGCATGTCTGTGCAGACAAGCAATGCATGATGAAGATTCTGACTGGCAGACCGCACTTATATACTTCCAATAGAATGGGTGGATGTCAAACTTGACTATTTGTAACAAGGAGTAAACAGGTACATGTGTAAAACCATGTTTGTCAAGGCATGTAAGTTCAACTTTTGATTCAGATTTCACCCTGCAGAGAGCATTCTACGTGTGGCTTTCTCCCGGGACAGAGAAATTCATGAAATCGCATTCAGTTACGTGCTATGCTGACATTTTATGCTGTCATCAAATATTTGTCAATTATTATCAACTTAGGGTAAATTGAAAAAATCCTTTAAAAAAAACAGCCTATTTTTGGAGATAAAAAGCACATATGGGCAATCCCTCCCACCCAAAATAAACAATGTTTTGATACAAATATTTTGTGGATTTAGCTGTGAATGCTGAATCGTGAATATGCCGGGATCCATCGGGTAAATATTTTATGGACCATATTTTGCAGAGTTTTACGGTCACCCCAGACTCCGTTCACTCACTCACTGATGTAGGTAAAAGTCAATTCATTTTGCCTTTAAACATAACTGAAGTTACTGTATCTTAGCATGTTTAAAAATATATTTTTCTGTATTTTTCTTGTCTTACAGTGCACCTAGGCGAGGACCTCCTCTTTAAAATCCTTTTTCTTATTAAACAGAGCTGAAATCCACTCTGCGCGATCACCATCAATGCAAACTACTCAGTAGTTCATAAATTAATACCTGTCTATTAAATAGACTTATTGCACACGGTGCTACAGTGAGGCATGTCCCTGACATGTAATTGTAAATCACAACACAAGGTAGGGAAGGTCGACAGCAGCAGCATAAGTAATACGAGAGTGGTAGGGAGAATTTTATGAGACCACAAGCGGTGAAAGGACTTGAATGTAAATCATAAGCCAGGGGAAAACATTGCTGTATTTCATAGCTGTGCACCCAGAGTGGATAAGTGTAGTTGAATTAAAGAAGTGCCGCATTTCTTCAGTGGCCTCCGTTTTTATGCATGCCATGCTCCAATTCATCCACGGGTGCATCATGCATAATAATGATAATACATAAACCTCCTTTTTTGTCTGTAATTAGCAGAGATGCTCGATATTGGCTTTCTTAGCGTTATCAAACATACAGTACTGATATCGTCCAGACCTTCATTATTGATGCTGATATCAACTAATACAGATATCGGCTGCAGCTCTATAATGTCAGGTCAAAGAATGAACACACAATTTCTTTTGACTGTGATGGCACTGAATTCCCAAAAAATTGCAAATAAAGACAAACAAAGTGTTCCTTCGCTATATCGCGGTTCACCTTTCGCAGATTTCGCAGAAAGTGCAATTTTGCACTTTTTTTTAACAGCGTATGAACGCGCAGTGTGTTCTGCGTCCTTGTGGTGTATTAGAGTGATCTATCGGGGCTGTGTTGTACAGTATGTGTCTGTGGTTGTATTTACTACTGCTACCAGTAGAGGGTGTTTTATACTCATGGGAGAGTTGAAGACATGTCCAGTTTGTCTCAGTAAATATAGAGCCACAACAGTCCTGACTGGCTAAGGGAGAATACTGCGTTCTGATTGGCTGTAGACCATTGTCACTCAATCTCCTTCGTGCAGGACTGCCTGTTTCGTGTTGTGCGATCATACATGCTGAATGAAGGCAGAAGTTACGCGGCTGTAGGGCGCCTGGAATAGTGTAAATGCATCTTCGGTTCATGAAGGACGAGGAGGAGGAATATGATTTAACAAGGATACAAAATGCTACTGTCTAACAGCGCCGGGACAAGCCATGATCAGAGGAGTGAAATATGCGCGAGTCCCTTAATTTCTTATGTCCAATCTTGTAAGTTGATCATTAAAATTCAAACAAAATTTGAACTTTGGGTGTTTAAACAAGAGGGAAATGTAATAAAATGAAGAGGTGTATAAAGTGTATGGTGAGGGGTTTTACGGCCTTAAAATCTATATAATATACAGTATATAATAAAATATATCATAAAAAACTATAGTACTTTGTGATTTTCACTTATTGTGGGTTATTTTGGAAACCTATCCACATGATAAACGAGGGAACAACACTGCAATACCCAATGTAAGTTATACAATAACTGCCATAATTATTTTAAAATTAAAAAACATTAAAAACTCTTGACCAATTAAAAGAATACGCCTCACTTCCCCCTCGTATAACTAGCGCTTTCATTGCAAATTGAAGCTATTTTTCGAGGACCCTTATTTTGTTAGATTTACTTCTGACAGGAAGGTAAGGCACAGCGTTTTTATTGTGACGGCCGGAAGTGTGCTGGTTTTTCTTTGAGCCCTTGATGGCTGTGTGGTGTGATGATGAGACAAAGCTTGGTGCTATTAAAAAGCGCCTTCCGAGCTTCCTGGCTGCCGTCCCTTACACATATTTACAATTCAAAGGCAAAACTTGGAAATAATTTCAGAACACAGACATACTGAGTTAGCAAGCTTGTTGCTTTGCGGAACATGTCATCACTCCCACGTCTATCATTATCGGCAAAAAAACCCGATACCAATAAGAACAAATCTCATTTTAATGCCGATATATTGGACATCCCTAGTAATTAGGTTTACTATGACATCTGATACCCTCGTTTGTTTGTTTGTTATGGATGTCATTGTCGCAGCACACAGCCTTCACGGCACACGTGTCAGCTGTAAAGCTGATTTTTATCTTGTTTGGATGTATGTTGTTCAAAGACTAAGTGCTGCTGTATTTCTGAAACGACAGCTGATAGACGTTTCAACACAGGCCCACAAAGAATTAGGAAACGGAAAACACAAGTTCTTCAGAAGAGTGGAACTTGCTGGAGAAAGGAGAAAATTACAAGGCGATATTGAAATGTTCTGTACAAATAACTTGGAATTCCCCCTTGTGGGACTAATAAAGACATATCTGATCTTATCTTATCTTAAACAAAAGCCTGATACTCTCTGCAGTTGAGTAAAAAAAAACCCAGGCCATTATATGAGGAAATACTAACCTTTACACATTCCTTTCTATGATAATACCTGAAAAGGGTGGAATATATTGTAATGTAATAACATAGTATGTAACATAGTATGTAATAATATAATGTAACACACCTCATAAATGCACAATGTACCCCCCAAAAACTTTTAATGTGTGCTTCTTGTTGTGTACATATGCAGATGAGTGGGTGTATTGAATGTGCGAGGTTAATGAGACGCTTGCTTGTTGGAGCTGCCGTCATTGCCCATCCATCCATCTCTCGGGGGCCAGAATAAGCAGTCCTCTTTCCCACAGGCCTCGGTTAAGCCGAGCTGAGCATCTGGCCATGCAGAGGCTAATCGACACTGGCATGGCCATTCTGTCTGTGATACGGGAGGGGGTTTCGGTGGAGGGTCACACTCATGGGGCGGGGGTGCACCTGAGGTGTCGAAATAGAAGAAAAGGTAATACATAAGGAAAGGAGAACGGCGAGAGAAGAAAGGATGCTCATCATCTGTTTGACAAAGTGATTTGCTTTGTGTGTGTGCGTGGGTGTGCGTGCGTGTGTGTATGAGGTGGTTCAGGCCAAGTTCTGTGAAATTGCCTCATGCAGCCACTGCACTCGCATCTCATTGGGATTATAGAGTGTGTGTGTGTGTGTTTGTGTGTCTGTGTGTTGAATGTGGGGGTGAAAAAAAAGAGGCAACATCCTGCAGATTGTGGAGAAAAACATACACTTCTGTACGATAGAGCATCATCACCTGACTCTCTATGTCATCCCTGCTATTATTAATATGTGATGGATTCTTGGAGCAAGAGCTCAGGGCAGATGATTCATTTTGAACATTGTTAAAACAGCACACTGGTGGTGGTGGCTTTGTGATTCTAATGGGATTCTAATGTGATTCTAATGTGATGTGATCCTCTTTTTTTTCCACGTTGACATTGTTGCTTTCTTTTCATATTTAATGAATGAAGCATACTCACTTCTTCAAGCTATAAATGATATTGGATTATTATTATTATTAGTAGTAGTATGGAAATCTGTGCATCAGAGATGGGTGATTACTAAACAGAGTAAACAAGAAGATTGATGGTGTGACTTTTTATCTGTCCTTCTGTCCATTGAAATTGATCGTAAATGTCAGGTGATATTTGAGAAGCGTGACAGGGTGGCCAGCTCCACACTGCGTTTGTATTCATTAAATGACAGTGATTTAGCTCAATAAAAGGTTAAAACATTTAATCCATAATGATTCTCTGAAACGATTTACACTGATGATGGTCGGATGTTATTCACTGACACAGAGGATGTCTTTAGTTGAAAATAACTCCTTGTTATTCTTCATCTACTCATTGTTCTGCTTATTGAGAACAATCAATGAGGAAGGATAGAAGATGTAAGGCGCTTAGTGAACTTCATTGCTGTTTTCTGCCTGACTAACTGTGACGGAGAGCAGGATTATGCAACAATGAGAACACATCATTTTGGAGTGGAAAAGCAGAGCAAAGTAAGAATCCTGGGATCTTCCTATCCCTGGAATATTCAGCATGTACCAGCAATTCCCAAGCGGAGCCCGCTCCAAAGATGAAAAAAGGAAGGTTTCACAACATATTTCCAGCCTTGGTGTTTCAAAGTGTAATCCTCTTTGACAGGGATATTTTTATTAAAGGTTAAAATGGCAATATGAGAGAAACGAGGCTGCTTTGTTTTCTTTCCAACTGTCCTAAAAAAAGTCATGAGACATGTTCTTTGTAAAGTACCTGCCAAGTAGGACTGTGTTGGATTTGAAATTTGAAGATCACCACAGGGTAACTCAGTTCAGCAAACATCAAAGAGGTGAGTGTTGACGTTTTTCTTTCGCTTTTTTTCTAACTTATTCCACACATGATGTCACACGAGGTTGTATGAAACCTCAGCATACCTCACAGAGCTCAGTTGAAACAGCATCGAAGTATTAATTGCACGTTCTGCTTATTCTTTGGCAACCTCAACAAGATTATTAAGAGAAGAACATGAGAACAGAAGAAGACTATATTGTAAACCTGATGTTACAAAAATTAAACAGACTCGAGTCAAAGCAGTTTAGCTTCTTTTTACACTTGTGGCAATTAAACGTATGTGAAAAGTCTGTGAAACAAATATGGTACAAGAAGGTGAAAAGCTAGTGATGGGCAGATCGATACTGAAATTGCGTTACCTCTGATACCAGATATTTATGATCAAAAAGCGATTCTCAAATTAAAATATCGATATTTGATACTTCCGTTGAGGTTATGTATATACTGTATAATCAACAGGAACACCGTGGAAAGTACCTCAATGATTGACATTAGGGCTGGGCGATCTATTGATATTTTATAAATATTGATATTTAATTTAAGCACAATATCACAACCAACCATATGGTCAAAATCGACATAGACTGGATTTGCGCTGTATCTCCCTCATCCCTGCATGCAGGAGGGGGGGGGAGGCCCAACGGCTCCAGTCGAAGCGGCACCGTCTGCGGTGGAAGAATTAGTCAGCAAGGAATAAGCGGTAGCTCAGTCATGTCGAGGTACTTTGAATTCAGAGCATAGAAAAATATTTTTCACCATCTTAAAACTTGGCACAAACTCCAATATGAGGAATGTGTGAAGCTATGCGCTGTCTGCCGCGTTCCTGATGCGTTCCTCATGAAAGGAAAAGCAAAGTGGTGTGCTATTACAAAGAGGTGTCCAATCACGTTGTTAAGATATGGTCCCCGCTGCAACAGTGGAAAAAACTGCTTTAAAAACCTGCTGAAAACGATTGACTCGAAATGTCCAGCGACCTTCGCTGTCACAATTATTTAGCACGACAAGCTCTACCACAAATGTTCAAGGACAGCTGCTTAGCCTGATGCACTTGACAGGTTGGTGTTCCTAGCACAAAATAAGGACATGCTCGTGTCTTCTAAAAAATGTTACCTAAAAAATACTACTTTTCAATTTAGAGTATTTTTGAGTTGCTGACATTTTAAAATGTCCTCTTAACTCGGGCACTTCTTCATTCCCCGGCTCATGTGGCACACCAGTTTTCAACTTGCCAATTGCACCATGTACGTGAATGAGGAACCAATCAACTCTTCTGGCTCCAGCCTGCACCGTGTGTCTCGGGAGGGGTGGCCGCTGTGTGTGACTGGCCAATCACAGAGCGTGAAGAGTAAATACATAATAAGAATTTTCTTTCATCACGATTACAAATAATGACGAGATGTACTCATTTCACGCTCTTATTTGGCGAAAATTGTTTATAATGAGTATACGGTTTATCCTTAGTGAGAATCATTGGTGAAGAAAGAGGAAGTGTTGTGTAGGTGTGGAGAGGACAGAGAGATATACAGTAGAGTTTTGGAAGTGAGCACTGCTGTCGAAGTGTTAAAAGTCAGAATAAAGTTAAAAAAGAGCCTCTGTGTACCTCATGTACCTCTGTCGGGACGCTAGAATAATAACGCACCACATTTCACTGTCGGTAACAATTGAAATAGTAATAAATTCTATGACCTGTTCATGGAAAACAACGTTGTTTTCAACGCCGTTACTCCCATCACTGTCTCTTGCATACACAAGTACAGTTACATACAGTATATTCCCAACCATCAATCAGCCTCTCTATCAACCATACAAAAGGTAGTCAGTGTTCCTGGTAGTGAAACACTTTTCTAGCAACACTGCCTCCAAACTTAATGAAGTGGAACTTTTTTTAAGGACATCCCTATCTATTTATCTTGGTTTAATCGGGTCACATCATTGATTAGATGAGAGAAGTAAATATCAGTCCTCCACGAACTAAAGAGTGTGCTTGAGACACCCAAGAGTGGAAAATTTCACCTTTTGCGGTAGGTCCAAAATAATGGCAGCTGCTGGCATTTAAAACATGGGAAACTCATCGGAGTCTGTCCGCTGCCATCACGGTTGGGCCAACAAGCAAGCTACTCCTCCCACTTCAGACTTCACATCTGTTCTGATCACTGTGTCCCTGTGAATCTGCGTGACTGCGTCACAGGTGGGAAAGGGGGGGGGGGGGGGGGGGGGGGGGGGGGGAACTCCACTCACTCCTCTGGCTGCTGTCAGTCAAAATTAAGGACTGCCCTGCTCTGTAGACCCTCAGTAAATCTCAGCTTCCACAGAAGGGATGTTTTTTGCTGGTTTATCCAATCAGGGTCTCACTTTCTCACTGTGAGCTTCCTTGAGCTGAAGCCACTGTATCAATGGAGATTTACCATAAGCAGCGTCCGTCCTGCTGCCGAGGGAAGGGAGATCGCATCAGAGAGCAAACTCACTCAACAGCGGACTGACCAATTATTTTATTACATTTTAAGGGGAAGTTCAGCTTCTCTTGTAGTCAATGAGCAATCGCCACTGGTCCAAAACCGATACAGTGTGTTTTGACGGTCTCATATTGTGACACAGTGTGCAAGTCACAGTGTGTTTGTCATCGTCAATTTACAAGAGAACCATCAGTCTATTAAATTAGTGCTGAAGATGCAAACTATCATCGTAACATCACTGATGGTTCCCACTACAGAATGTATTCGTCACGACAAAGAATAATAAAGCTGAATTTGTTAAAGAATACAAAAGCAGTGTTAAAATGATGTGAAGCATCAGAATCTGTGCGTATTCACTGCAATAGCTGGGGAATTAAACCTAAAAATCTATTATACGCATCCAGTTATGCAAAGTTACCCAAATGTTGCCTCATATTGTCTAATTGTGTGAGCTGACGTGTGGGAATGGATAGTGGTGAGGACAATCTGGTCCATTTTACACCTGGGTCCCCACTGCTGTCTCTAATGAGGAGGAAGTTAAGGTAGGAGACATGCAGCTGAGCTCAACCTTTGATTGATGCTGCCATGGCCCAGTTTAAAGAGATGGGATCCCAGATTGTTATTAGCAGCTGAAACTGGCTTGTGAGCTGAAGAAGGTGTTAAATTACATCTAAAAAAGACCCTGGTGTCCTTGAAGAAGAGTCTTTGGAAAGATAAAACAAAGGCCAACTTGTGTCAGAATGACAGGCAGGGAAAAAAAGCCCATGATCCAAAGAATACCACATCATGTGTCAAACATGGTGGAGACAGTGATACAGCGTGAGCATTTTTAACTGCTAATGGGACAGTCTCACTGCTGTTTTTGATGATGTGACTGCTGATAGAATGAATCAGAGAAGATGAATTGGGATGTGTTTTTCGGTCAGGCCCGTCAGTGACATCAGACCCACCCAAGAGCTCAGACCATAAATTTTTGCAGAACATTTCTAGTCCTGGTACTTGACTAGAAGACTCTTTTAATACATTATAATGGATCTTTGACTAAGAGACCCTAAGAGAGAGTGAGGTCATCCGGCCTCCCTGGTGAGTCGGGAGGAGGCCCCGGGGCAGGTGTAGAACACGCTGGAAGGATTATGTTTCACAGCTGGTCTGGGAACATCTCTGTGTCCTCTAGGTGGCACTGGAAAAGGTGGCTGGAGACCGGGAAGGCTGGACTTCCCTACTGAGATTGCCGCAATAAGCGGACAAAAAATATATGGATAGAGAGATGGATCTTTCACTGGTGTATTTTTGCAGGACTTCCTGAAAAACATTAGAGCGGTCCTCTCATATAGAGGATCTTTGAGTAGCCTATTTTCAGTAGTTTTTTTTTAAAAACATCAGAGAGCATTCGTTATATACTATGGAGGATATTTTCACTGTGTTTGAGTAGGTACTTAAAAACATCTGAGAGCCCCTGTCATTTACAGGGTCTTTGACGAGCTTTTTCAGAGTAGGTCCTTAAAAACCTCAGAGTGCTCCTGTCACATGGTGGGTCATTTGGTACCGGGCCGCACAGAAAGAAAAAATAATTTCCATTATTTCATTTTTTTTCATGTTTTATTTTGAAAAGTGGCAGACCACACCTGCCATATAAAGGATCATAGACTAACATAAACGAATTGTAATGCAGTCAAGGCCTGGCAAAGCATCTTCAGGGAGAAAACTTTCAGTGATGTCCATTGGCGCCACACTCAGGCACTCATTAAATGAAGTTCAAATATGGTTATCTTTGCAATGGCATCACTTTGTTCAAATACTTTTGCCCTCCTGAAAATTGAGGTAATCTGCTAAATGGCAAATGTCATATTTTTGTCAAAACTCATATGAAAGCCTAAAGACTATATTTCCAGTTTGACTGCTCCATATCCTGTAGTTTAAAGGACATTATCCCACAAAGCCCCATTTACATTTACACCCTCATTCCCGAGTACACTGTCTGAAGTATTTGCTCATCTTTTTTTTTAGTGTGAAGCAGCGAACCAATTAATCTGCGCTCTGCCTTTGCACACACTCGCAGCCAAAGCCTGTCATGTAAATCATCATAAAGCTCGGCCTCACAGGAAGATGACAAAGTGGGAGGACAACAAGTCTCATTAAAATGATTTGTCACAATTTTAGCACAAAAGCTTCCAAGGCACCCCGAGATGCAACATGGTTAAAAACGACATGAAACAAAGATTGTGTCACCCGTGTCGCATCTTCTAGGTGTCAGCAGTGATAAAAACAAAGTCTGCGTGTTATCTTTACACCAGTTGAGGTCAGAGCTCAAGTTTGTAAAAAGTTACGATCCTCTCAGCTATGTCAAGAATAGTTGTGTCATTACACTGGAGCAAATGTCACACGCTGCCCTTAAAGCTAAGTATGACCTTCCCTTACTTCCAAATTGACTTTCAGTTGTTGCACATACCACTATTAAAGTCAATTTACACTGACACACACTCTCGTAGATGATAGAAGAAAATGTGAAAAAATGTGGATATCGGATGTGGTAAATGACTTACATAGTTCCGCCCGTGACCCTGCAAAGACATTTTGCTCGATAGCAACCAATCTTGCTCAAATTTTACGCACTTGTCAGTCCACTGTAGGTGAAACATTTACAGTTGGTGGTTTTTAGAGGGCATTGAGCTGTGTGACAAATTTCAACTCAATCTAACATATGGGGGTCTAACTATTTTAATAGTTTATATTAAATAATACAGCACTACCGTATTCTAATTATGTGGGTAAGTATGTATGCATGTGTGTATGTGTAGGTGTGTGTGTGTGTGTGTGTGTGGCTGGTGGGGGAATTTTAACTGTGAAAAGCACTTTGGGTTGCATTTTATGTCTAAAAATAAAGTTTGCTAGATTGATTGATACCATGTGGTGTATTTGTCAATAATCTCAGTAGGGCTGCATGCTTTGACAAAAGTTTACCGTTTGTGTGCAGCGGTTCAAGAGTAGAAAAGTTGTGAAAAAATGACACCCGTCGGGTGCAACAAAGACTTTTCCATGACGATAAAATTAGATTTTAGTAGAAACCCAAAAAAAATGTTCTAATCCAACCAGTAATAGGCATTTTTCAGACGGCTACTCATGAATGCCAGCGAGCAAGACAATATGGGAATTGCGCTCATTTTAATACATGAAGAATATAAAAGGAACCTAATTTGACACAGAAATGAGGTGAACAGACGTTACGGCAGCATCACTATCAGTCGCATGTACGCCAAAGACGGAATTCCAATTGCGCTGCAAATAGAATTCATTAATTCTCTAATGATTCATTATAGGCTGTGTGTTGGGTTATGTTTGATGGCGAGTCAGAGAGAGAGCATGTTTACATGCCGATATGATGCGCTTGCAGCTCCTGTGGAATAATGATTAAATGCAAACATTTAAAATCATTCAGGTGAGACTTGAGATATTATGTAAAGTGCTGAGCATGACAGTAGTGATAATGCTAACATTTTTTCCTTGCACTAGATTCACAACTTCATCACCTTTGTGTTTGCAAATGATGCATTGAACGGTAGCTTGTTTTCTCTGCTATGTTTTCTCTCCTATTTTTCTGACTCTACATCATTTGCCAATATTGCTTGTGCAGCATTTCGTCATGTGCAGCAGCAGGTTAACCACTGACAGGGCAGGTTAATGAGGACAAAGTATGTTACAAAAGTGAGTAGTGTTCCCTTGTTTATCGCGGGGGGATAGGTTCCCAAAATGGCCCACAATAAGTGAAACCCGCGAAGCAGCCAGCTTAATTTTTTTACAATTATTATATAAGTTTTAAGCTTTTCTCAAACAGGCAATAACATTTTCTCACATTTCTCTCTTGTGTAAACACACTCAAAGTTCAAATTTCATTTGAAGGAGATTGAAGGAGATTGACTGACAGTGGTCTACAGCCAATCAGGACGCAGGACACAATGGGCGGGTTCTCCCTTAGCCAATAAGGACCGTTGTGGCTCTACATTTAGCTGGCTATTGCCTCCTGTGTGTTCCTAATATGCTCGCACAGGCAAGTAAACACACTGAGACAGGTGGAGCTGCACTGTCTTCAATTCTCACATGAGTATACAACACCCTACTGGTAGCAGTAGTAAATACAATAACAAACGCATGCAACAGAGCACCAAGAGATCGCTCTAATACGCCACAAGGACACAGAACACAATGCACGTTCATACACAGTTAAAAAAAAAACAAAAAATTGCACTTTAAAAAATCTGCAAAACACAGAATCCGCAAAAGGTGAACCGCGACGTAGCGAGGGAACACTGTGCACCCTTCACATTCCAGCAACCGTTTTTATTACAGCAGATCTTCTCACGGGACAATACTATAGAAATGAAACTTGGAGTACATTTAACTTAGTCTCTGTCCCGCTTGTACAAAAGTATAGATTTACTATCCACTGAAAATGACTCAACACGCAGCCATTGTTGTCTGAACAGCTTCACTTTTGTGAGAGGCTGTAGACTATGTTATATCATACTCGCCACAATAATACTGCTGCGTCGAAAAGAGAGAGTGTCAGCATGTGAGTCTCAGGTGATGATGATCTTGCACCAAAAAGGGGAGACGTATATAGCCATGTGGGTCCATAAGACATACATAGCTGGAAGGGTTCATGAAATAATTGGTAACCACCTTTGACACCCACCAACACAAACACGTGCACGTTTGCACACGTGCAGCATAGAAGGATTGTAATGTGACTTCTTATCGCCAGTTACACATAACAATCACATTTCACAAAATAAATTAATTGACTCTAAAATGATCCCCAAACTCAAAAACCACAGCACGACAGCGTAAATAAAGATGTGTCATATAATTTATGTGAGGAGAATTGAGAGGCCTGGCTATGTAGAGTTAGAAATGCCCTCACATGAATAAAATAAAACTACAGTATTTAGCTAGTTGAATGAAAGGACCAGTTCTATCGGAAATGTACTGTATCCTTAAATGATCTCTGCTGTGCTCTGGCGCTATGTGACACGTTCTTCAAACCTGCAGAGACCGTTACAAAGATCATCTATTCGGTGTATATTTTGAAATTGTTAGTTGTGGGTGAAATGGAAATTCCATGGTTACAATTGTTGCATTATTGAGGTATAGTGATGATAAAATGAATCTCTGATCAAATTTGGTCTTTTCTGTTAATTAGCGTGGGAAGCACCTTGAGCGCCTTGTGTTTTGCTTCTAACACACGCCAGCTGCAAAGCAAAGAGCTAGGCTAACGATTTGGGCCAAATTACTCCACGTGAATAAAATCTCATTATGTTTTGGTATCTACAAAATCGTGTGATGTCCGATCATCGTAATTGTTATCACTGACATGAATGTTGTGCAAGGTTTTATACCACCACAACTTTTCCTGAACGTTTCATGCACCGTTGTCTTTTTAAATGTTTTGTATGACGTAGCAGTGATGAAACTATGCAAAAAATAAGCAGGTTTTGAGTGGATCTCAACTTAAAATTGTGACTCCCTTGTCAGGTTTTTAGTTAGCAGGCTCGGAGAAAGTCTCTTATAAGAAATACAGTAGTTAATTCAAATTAGCCTTGTTGGTGGGGGATCAGAGTGTGATGTGGCGGGTGCCCACCTAATGGAACGAGAGGGGAAACACTGAAACCCACGCAAGCACAGGGAGAACAAGCAAACCCCACACAGGGGTCCAACCCATGATACCAACCCAAAACCACCCGGCTGTGAGGCAAATCATTTGTACCACCATGCTGCTCGCCACCTCTCAGTATGATGCAATGGAGTTCAAACGCAGTTCAAACTACTGGTTTGTGCAGGTTTCAGTAATATTGGGGTTTATAAGCGTACAACACTTGGAAAGTGCTGTCGGGTGAGCAACAAATGGGATGAAAGCTGGTATTGACATCTCTTTCATCGAATAACATCACAACCTTACAAAAACATCACTGATCCCTGCAAGGAAATAAGATTTCTTTGCAAACAACATCCCCCATGGCTGGGTTCACATACAATTAATGGTTTTAACGCAATGTGCCCATCCTCAGCAGGGATTTAAGTCTTGTCCCCTAACTAGACATCGAGGAAGTGGATGATACATTAAATGGCCTGTATTTACACATCATTACTTCAGCAAGAAAATCTCCTGCAGTGAAAACATACAAACCCCTGCTAATTAGTGGAGCAACGGGGGAGAGCAGGGGGTGTAACAGTACAGTGCAGCTCCACAACGAAATACAATGTGTGCTTTGATGCCCGCTCAAAGATACACTACAAAGCTGTGACAGGATCTTGCAGAACTTCCAAGACTGGAGTCGTCCAGTACATCCTGTATATTGTTGAATGTAATAGCTGTGCTTTTATGTAATAGGTTACGTAATTGCTAAAGGGGGTTTGACGTCTCAGATGTTCAATATTAAAAACACTTGTCCCACACTGTGACAAATACATTGAGAATGAGAGAGCATCATTAATCAATGAGGAGGAACCCAGGTGCTACAGCAGCACGCACAAACAAGAGAGAAGATCCCATTAGATTTAATTGAGGAACTTTGCAGCGGGAGACAGCTGTTCAATTCCCATCTTCCCTGCCAAGAGTTGACTTTTTTTTCCACTCATAGACTTTTGCAAGAGAATACTTGCAAGAGAATACTGCTTATTTGCTGTCTGCAGCTCAACTTTTACTTTCCTAACAGCAAGGTAGCAGTAGTACGTTTTAAAAATAGAACTGAATGTGCTAATATTAAGGGAGAAGTAGGGGATTTCTGCTTCCATTATTTCCTATCAAATTTAAGTGCGTTTAGAGCATTTATATTCACGGTTAAACAGTCTTTTAGAAGAAGGGTTTTCAAGATTAGACAATTGTTTTTTTGTTTGTAGTGTTCTATTTAATTTTAGTAGTAAAAGTATTGGCATTCCAGTGACTGTCAACAGCGATGTGTCAAGTGAACACTTTGCCAGGGGAAATGTAGTCTAATGAGTGCCATCACCTACGTAGCAAAACATAACAAGACAATGAACGCTGCCCCCAGTCGTGCACAAAAAATGTGCATAAATTTCCACACTATTTCCTTACTTTCTGTGCCAAAAATCAGGCTGATGTCACAACCTGATTCCACACTACTGTACCTGACAGCATCACCCTGAAGACACACACTGCAAAGAAATTACCCTCCTGTCTCCAGTCTCTTTTTTGTCTTTTTTTTTTTTTTTTTTTAGATACAACTTCGGTCTCTCCAGTTTTCAAGCCGCCTACTGTAATAACTTCTCGCCCACTCAAAACTTCCCACGTAACTTGTCTCACTTTAGGCTGTATAATGAACAACGCTCAGTCAGACTCACACCTCCACCAAGGCCAAGAAACCTTCCATCCATACATTTTCTATACTCTTCATCCTGTTCAGGGTCACAAGTAAGCTGGAGTCTATCCAAGCTGACTTTGGGCTGAAAGGTGGACTCTAATCTAGACTGCATCGAGTAGAAAATTGATGAACATGTCAGCTGCATGAAGGACAACTATGTGAACCACTATATTAACAGCTCAGAAACAGTATTGTAAGCTTTAATTCACTCAATAAAGTCCTGCTCATTGTGTCTGTCCTTCGAGTTACTTTTACTCTGTCACATGAATTGCTAGTTATATATATATATATATATATATATATATATATATATATATATATATATATATATATATATATATATATATATATATATATATGTTAAATGTTTCAGGACTTTTTACATTCCTGCTTTTCCCCCCATTTCACTCAGTGTACCATGCTATTCATTTAAATGGTACACTGATACATTTTGGAAAAAAATGACATGGAACAGATTGTAGAGTGTGAAATTGTGGAAACCAGGAATCACATCACTTGTTCATTTCTATCTCAGGTTGAATACAAAAAACATTCACATGCATTTCAGATGTGGAGTTACATCTTTTATTTCCACAGAGTTTTACATCCCTGTGTTCATACTCCTAAACACCGTTTTTCCTCTACCCCATTTCATAGCATGAACAACATGTCATTTCAAGTAGAAAAGTACTAGCTTTTAAAGCCGTTTCAATGACCACTGTTCAAACACAATCACCATGCTTCTTGGTCTTTTTAGCAGATTCATCAAGCCCATCAATATCAATCAGTCACACCTTCAATAATGGGAGATAAACCCACACGCACAGGCCAAAAATGGCTTTCAGATGTGACCTAAAACAACAGAAAGTATACACCTGACTTGTCTGTAAAGACAAATCAGTAAAGTGCAGACAGTGGCAGTAAATTACATGTCATTGCACAATGTATGCGTGTGGAAAGCATCAGTGCAGCTCAATAAGTCGGCAGATCATAGTTCATTTAATCCTGGCTATGCTCATTGGCCACAACACTAGGTACTTTTGGTCATGAGATCAAATACGCAGCTCTACCAAAATGTCAGCTGCTCAATATTGCGTTGATTGTCACTGTAAGAGAAGTGATTTCAACAATTACATCACCAGGTAGAGGAACGATCCTTTTTTTTGAGAAAATCCAGATATGAGATATGATATAAGACATTGCAGCCGTTTGCAAAAATTGTTATTGTTACATTGGATCGCAAAGACTTTGGGCACAGCTTAAAAAAATGAAGAAAAACTACTATTACTACTACTCTAAATCAGCTAAGCTAACTTCAGTTATGCTCAGGGGAAAAAGGATGCATTTGATTGTATGGATCGACTGATTGATTAGTTTTTATAGCGAGAGAGGCAACAGAGTCAAGTTAACAAATGAGTTTGTTCACCATACAAATATTATATGCTACAGCTTATATAATATGCTAACGGATGGCAACCAGTATAGCTGTGCAGATGTATGATGGTAAACCTCACTCGACAGCTAGGGCTCTCGACTCTCATTCAGCGGACCTTGGTTCGAGGTCAGGGTGGAACAGGGGGCTGGCTGAAACAGGTGGGTTACACTACCAACACAGTTGACTGTTGACAAGACACAAGTATCTTGGTACTCATTTGGGTTGCCAGTTATTTAGACAATAATGACCGTGTTGAGTCATTTTTAGTGGATAGCAAATATATAATGCTATACAAGCTGTACACTGGCTACTCTAAAGTATATCCAAGTCTCATTTGTATAATGGTGTCCCTTGGGAAGATATACTGTAATGGAAATGGTTGCTGAAATGTGAGGGGTGTACTCACTTTTGTGAGATACAGTGTCTACAAGTATGTGCCAGCCAAACAGCCTCTCCCTGAATCCACACAGGGGAAAGCTGACCTATAAGCTGACAGAAAAGAAGGTTAGGGGTTCTGCGCAGGCAGATGGGCAAGCGCTACAGTGCGTTGTGGGTACATGTTCCCCTCCCATGTCTGGACTAGTCTGATAAGGCAAAAAGAGCTGGCTAAGGACCAAGCGTGTAAAACCTCTGTCTCTTGCTCTCTCTGACTGCATGTCCTTCACAGCCCGATTCATGACCAGGTTCTCACTCTTCATTTTGACATGTCTGCTACCCCCAGGCACTCGGACTAATCTCCCAACTATGTCATTGTTTGTGTGAGGCATCCTGTCTGCAGCTTGTGTTATATCAACCTGGATTTTATATGATTCATAGGTATTCCTCCAACAATGGACATTCACATCCTTACGTTTTACACTGGGAAAAACGAGTCTCCGTCAAATTGAAGACCACTTGCCATGTGTTTACAGTAAGGTTTTATTCAGATCTGATAAATATCAGTGTTCAAACTAAAAAGAACAAGGAAACCCCCTTTTAAAATGTTTGTTTTTTTCTTAACGAAAGGTCTGTACAAGCCTTTTCCATTAAGGGCTGCATAGAGAAAAACATCTCAGCTTTGTGCTATAACGTGGTTTTCAAAAATAAAACGTATTTCCAAACCTGCTAAGACAACTTCAGTTATGTAATTTGTTGTGCTTGTGTAGGATCGGGATTGCTAACAATGAGATACATTGTTAACGCAGATGACTTCAAAGGTTACAAATGTTACAACCTTGGCAGAGGTCTCTTGTCTTGTTCTGTCCTTACTGTCTCCATTGTACAATGAACCTTATCACTGCTTTTAGTCTTCTCTTTGTTTCTCCGAAAAAACAGATTTCCCTCCCTTCCTTCTCTTTGTATTGCAGAAAAAACTCGCCACCTTCCCCATCACAACTCTTCTCCCCTTTGGCCCTCCTCCAGGAATGTCAGAGCTGTCAAGCAGAGCATCTGGAGGACCTCGGTGGTGGTGGCAGCAGAGGATGGAGAGGGTTTGAGCTGAAGTTGAACAAGTGTGGGCTCCTCATATTACCATTTCATTTGGATTTCATGCGCTGTAAGTCCCAAATTCAATAAACTCCAAGGCTTCTAAATGTGCAGAACCAGATGGGACTTCTGACCCAACAGATAGTGATCATCTGTCAACCATCTGTGAATTCTGACACTAATTTTCCTGTGAACATCAGTGGAAGCAAAACTATTAAATAATACCAACACCGGTGGCAACAGGAGTGACTTAAAGGATGACCAAGCAGTGTCAGAATGAGGGGTCAGGGTGCACACTAAGCCTGACCACATGTCACTCTTGCAATGCGTCATGACGACACATCTCATGGTGTCACTGAGGGCTAAGCAGAATTAAACCGGGGACTGACTCCATCTGATGCTCGGTTGCACCGTTGCCATTTGACTGCCACTTTAATTGCTTTTCTCCCAACCCCCACCGCACCTTCACTTTTCACACCTGACTGCCTCATTCCATCAATCTCTTTGATTCCGCTGGGGAAATTCCTGCATGCAAACATGCAAATACGAGAGTAGTACGTGTGGCAATGCGAGGTTTGTACAAGTAACAACACACAACGCACACAATTCCGACATGCACATGACCTAGTAGATGGTGTACCCAGTGGCTATGCATCCTCACTCAAGCTCATACGTGCCCATGGACTGATTCATGTGTGTTTCTGAGCTATGGGAGTGTCCCTAAATAGCTACTCTCATTTATAGCCTCACTGCAGCCTTCCTATGTATGCCTTCCATTGCCAGAAGTCGCTTTTTAGCACCTGACCCTCTTATCCAAATGCACACCCCCTCATATGCATTCATGTATGCCTTACCACACATGCAGCTCAGTACCAGAGGCCTGGTTCTGAGTGGTCAGTGTGAAATTGAAACATGTACTCAACAATAAGATAAACACGTTTGTATTTGCTCTCATTTTTCATGTAAAACTTTTCCATTTACACAAAAGTCCTATTTCTCTCAAACATTGTTGACAATTCTATCTACATCTGTGTTAGTGAGAATTCATAATTCATCATTCATCCATTTCACAGGTGTGTTATGTCAAAATGTTGCTTAAACAGCATGATTATTGCACAGGTGTGCCTCACATTGGCTATGATAAAAGGCAACTCCAAAATATCATGCCACACTTGTGTTGCAGATCGAGTGGCCCATGCTGGCAGTGGGGTTATGGTACGGGCAGGCATATGTATGTCATGGACAATGAACACATGTGCATTTTATTGATGGCAATTTGAATGTGACGACATCCTGAGGCCCACTGGCCATTCATCCACAATATAATAATGATAATGCCTCAAGCCCCATGTTGCAACGATCTGTACGAACAATTGCTGGAAGTGAAAAACATCCCAGTACTGCATGGCCAGTGTACTCACCAGACATGTCACCCATTGAGTATGTGTGGGATGCTCTGGATCGCCACAGTGATCCCTCGTTTATTGTGGTTAATTGGTTCCAGACACAACCGTGATCAGTATATTTCAATAATTCAATCATCAGAAATGGAATATTTTCATAGTTACAGCATAGAAAACCTGTTTATGACCTTCTAAATAATTGTTTAACATTATTAGAGCCCTCTAGACATGAAATAGCACCCCTGTAGTCCTTTACACTCATATTACCCAATATAGTAGACATAATTACAGCAAATAAGCTATTCAAAACATAAACAAAACTCATGCCCTGTGTGTCACTATAAAGGGGTATTGAGTGCGGGATGGACAAGAAGTGACGCTGAGGGTTCAGAGTTGAGTTTAAGCATGGTGTGTGTTACGGCTGCAACAGTTTGTTTTTATTAGGGGTTTTTATTAAGAATGATTGTGCCTGATGTGAGATAATGTAAACCTGCAATAAAACCCGTTTGTTCCGGTGATCAAGTCAGGTGCGTGTGTCTCACAACATTACAGTAACATTACTGACACCTAGTGACCAGTGTAGAGTACTACATATTATCATGCCTGTTTTCTGAATGCCTTAGTGAATTTAGCCATTTTTATGTTTGAAAAATTTGAGATATGAGACATATTACTAATAATAGGCGTATTCAACCACAAAACACAACTGCACTTGATACAATTTCCAGAAATTTGTCCATATAGATTTACAAACCTCAACTTCATTGTAATATTGTATTGTTTTTTTTATCATGTCCAGTGTTATTCAGAACTGGCAAAGGGATCATGTCAAATGGGAAATGAACAAATGGATCAGCAACCGATGTGAGATGTATTAGCAGTTAGATGTGAAACAAAGTGGGGGTAGGGTTGAATAAGCTGTTTCTTCCTGCTCCTTAGGACATGTGGAATTGTGAATTGTGATAGACTATGTGATGAATACTGAAGTGAAAAGAATGTTCAAATAAATCAAACCACTACCAAACAGCATGATTTATTAGCTAATATATTTTTGAAAAAACGTGATAGAGTGAAGCCGTGGAATTCAAACCACATGGAGGGAATACTATACTATATTTGACCTTTTATTGTGGCCCTCCGACGGCACACCTGTGCAATAATCATGCTGTCTAATCAGCATCTTGCTATGCTACGTGCTACGTATTATGAATGCTCACTAAACAATATTTGAGACAGAGAGGCATTTTGTGTACATACTGTAGAAAAAGTTGTACATCTTTGAGTTCAGCTCATGAAAAATGGGAGCTAAAACAAAAGTGTTGCATTTATGTTTTTGATGAGTGTATTTTGAAGCTTTGTCTTCATGCATGAACAACATCTGGGGGTTCTGGGGCCTTTTTCTGAGCTCCACTAAACATTGTAATGTTGGCCTACCACCCTAATTTGGACCTAAATGTCTTCTTCAAGAACCCTAGAGGGAAACATGAAGAACCAAAATCAGTTCCATGCACCTTAAATGATACAGCATTAGCATACAACTGTGTCCAAAGTCATCATTCTGTGCACTAATTCAAATAGAGAATAGCCAAGTGTCATAGATGTAACATGTTATTCTTGGTTTGGGAACAATTATGTTCACTTTTTGGGGAAATAATGCAGGGCAGAAGCAAAGAATCCCATTTACCGAGACTGGAAGTAAGACATGAATGTGTAATTGATTGCCCACTCTGGTGTAAGTCACAATGCAAAATACATTACTCAGAGAATGCCACAGAAATGACCTTTAAAGTTATATTCAAACCGTTTTTTTTTTTACACATGTGAACGATCCTCATCGAAAGTGTTTGTAGTTTTTAGATAGTTAGGCAAGGTTTTATACCAGTAGTGTTGCACTTAATAATTGTGTGTTACTTGAAAAGGTGTGGTTTGTAATCTATCTAACCTACATGAGATGAACTTTTAAAGTCATGACCTCTGATGTACAATGAAAAAATAGTTCCTAAACTTCTATCGTGCATGATGTCACGTGAGACTGCTGTATATCTTGCGAGACTTCTGAGAATCTCAATGATGTGATGAAGGACAAAGGACCGCCACTTCAGCTTATCACATAATAGGAAAGTGCGACAAGTGTGCAGGCTGCTCAGTACAATATGGCGACAGTAAGTCAGCAATAATACAGGAAGAACTGAATGTACTGTACAGTGGACATTGAGTTGTCGTTGCGTTGAAGTGACACTCTTGCATGCACAAGCAGTAATCTTCATTTGCATGTTCAAAGCCATGTACAGAAATGATTTTCATGTTTTACACGTGTATGACAGTCAAGAATGAAATGCAAAACGCTGTTAGGCGAGGAGACTTGCCTTCATTTACCCCTTCCTCTCGAAAATAGTCCAGCTAGACTGTATTGCCGTGCTTATGGGTTTGGCAATATGGGACCTATTTCAGTGCCAAAGATGAGAGCCAGAGCAAGACTGTGTCATGATGCTCATTAAGGATCTCTTTCCATCTTTGTGCTCAGAAGGAAGGAAGACCGCCACCACACGCCCTGCCATAATGGAGTGGCGGCCATGGTGCTTCATTACATAAGGTTGCTGGCAGGGCTGGGGACACAACACTTGCCAGCTGTCCCACAGAGCACCGGGCGCACATCCATCATGACACTTCCTCAATCCGATTGACTTTTCCTGTCTTCCCACTCATTCATTTCACCCTACTTGTCTTGTGTTTCGCTTTCCTGCATTGCTGTCTTTCTTCATTCCATTTTTTTCATCTCACCCATCCTGCTTTCTTTCCACCTGCTTTGTGGGATCAGGCTGAGAGGCAAGCAGAGAAAGCAGTCTAAGTCTTTGGTTTTCCTCACTGAGTGTATACAGTAATCCACTTGATGTTCACTACACACCACAGGGAGGCACAGTGTTAAAAAGTCCATGCATGTGTGCCACAATGAGCACAGGTTTGTTTTGTACAGCACTGCCTGATGCTCATGTGTATTAGTGCTTAGGATGCACATCATTATTTGATGCATTCTCTATGTTCACGCTATATCAAAAAACGATTCACCACAAAACGGTGACAAACTGTTGTTTTTGTGAATGTGCTTGTATTTGATCTCATTCAATCATTTCTGCTGTGTGTCTAATCCACTAAAGGGACACTTGAGTCCACTCAAAGACACACCATCCACTGCTTTTTGCTGAAGGCAGAAACAACATTTTAGGACCACATATGAATGTAGCATAGCTGAGTTGACTGCTACACGCTTTGCTTGGATGAAAAGATGAAAAGGAGTGGAGTGGGAAGGGAATGGGAGTGGGAATCCTGCATAATTTATGCAGAATTATCATCCAGTGTAAGTCTACCTCAGAACATGATGAATGCAAGAGAATTATAGAAATGGACTACATAGCTAAATGTTATGTAATACATTACATACCATAGACTTACAGGACATTTAAAAGGGGACCACTGCCAATGCTTTAGAAGTTTTTATTAATTATTTGTATTTAAGATGGATGGAAGCCATCATGATAGCGTGTTATGATAATATATTAGCTGGTCGATGACAGTCGTGCCATCTGGCAAATGTGTATTAATTATACACAAAGCCAAGCATACATGTGGATTGAATTGCAAACCCCCGAGGTAAAACACGCTGAAATCTTTTTTTTTTAATTTAACAGGTAACCTGAGTAACATTTTGAGATTCTTAACTGAATCCTGCAAGTGCAATGTAAGAAGTGGCCACACAAGTGGAAACAGCAGTTTGTAAAATGTCAAACCCATAAACATTTTACATGAATTCTGTCAACGCATTTGGTGACGTTAGAACCGTCAAATGTAAATCTGCTTATTTAATGTAATTTCTATTCCTCTTCTCGCCCTTGTTGAGGCTGGTCCTTTCTTAAGGAATAAGAGCTACAGGCATGCAAATAGAGTTAAATTAGTCAAATGCATAGTTACCGTAATTTCTGGTGTATAAGCTGCTACTCTTTTCTCATACTTTGAACCCTGTGACTTGTACAGTGATGTGGCTAATTTATGGCTAAATTTCCTATGATGCTTAGAATGCAGCTTAAGGAATAGTGATGTGGACGAGTGAAGTGGAAGCTAATACCACGTTTTGAAGTCCTATGTGGCAATCTCTGACACATCTTAAGTAAGTTTGATCAAGTGTAGAATTACTACAGCTTGTGTTTGAACTGCTCGGGCCGTCAACCGTCCACTATCATAACGGGTTTTGAAAGGCTGGACTACTACGTGATGAAGAGGGTACCTCAAGTAAAATGGCTAATTTGCCTCGAGACAAAAGTGACTCCAAGAGTGACAACGAAAGAGAGAGAGCGAGACTGACAAAGTGTGTGACGAAGGAGTTCTGAGGCTGATCAATTGTGATGCTAAAGAAGACGACTTTAGCGGTTTTAGTTCCCAGGAGGAGGAGGAGGATAGCAATGAATAACTTTTCTGGTAGGCTATTGTTTAAGTAGCCATTTTACAAGCGCTGTTAAGCACTGTTTGGAAAAAAAGCATTTATTTATTCAAAAGTTAAAAAAATAATTCCGTGTAACATCTTTCTTTGTAGTAAATATCCCATCTTACGACGTGGACACCTGCGGCTTATAGACAGGTGCAGCCTATATATGTACAAATCTTTTTTTCTCTTTAAATTTAGAGGGTCCTTACATTCTGGTGCGCTCTATAGTCTGGAAATTACTATAATCTTTTGATGGCGTTGACCTTAAGTCTTGTGAGTCGTGATGTCCAATTATGTCAGTTTACCAATATCATCTGCCAATATTGGCATAGAAATGAGATATTAGTTCATAATGGCATAGTTTATAATGACATCAGTGCACACGTGATGATTAAAAATGCTGCAAGGACCAAGTAAGGTGTCTTCCTTTAATACGTCTAATCTAATATCACACCTCAGGAAGAATCACTCGGAGTCACACGTAGCTAGCGAACCTGCAGCACAATAATAACCCACCGGAGATGTGTTGAATGAGCTCAGTTTATAATTTCACTGCTTGTATGACTCCAGAGTTGAAGTTTATTTTGTCCGTATAGCTTTCAAAAGTGTGTGGTTGACAGCATTGTAACTAGATTCTTTTAATTTGATTATTTTTATGTATTAAGTCTAACCTGTCTTACTTGTTGATAGTAGAAGATTCAAGAGAGTTTTATTGTCATGTGCATGGTAAAACAGCAGTTATACCATGCAATGAAAATCTTATTCTGTTCAATGATAGAAGATATTATTTTCATTGACAATTGGTCAGGATTTTTGTAATGACTTGTTTGTTGAGACAACAGATTTGGCAATTGTTCTGTAACTTACACTGCATATTGTAGTATTTGTTTTATGTACTGTATATCTATCTATATATTGTATATATATTTTGCCCTAATTTGAAAATCCAATCTTTTGGAGGCTAGAGGTAGATAGGGGTGTAACGGTACTATGCCATAATCATGGTACGATATGTAGCTTGGTTTTTAGGTCATAGTTTGGTTCATTTTCGGTACAGTAAAGAAAGTGCAAAACATAAATCTGCTTAGCTTTTGTGCAAACAGCTTTAATGTTTTCTTTTTTTAATGAAACATTAAAAACTGCTCATTGCTAGCAAGAAAGTCTACAATAATTTAGTAACATTCTCTAAATAAAAATCAGAAATAGGAAATAATACATATTAGTTTATTTTGAGGAAAGTGCAACGATGCAGACTAGTGCAACAGTAACAGTTTGAACTGTCTGAGTTATCATTTATGTTTAGGAAATGAAAGTTCTTCATTGTCTAAATGATGATGGTATTGCCGGCAGAGGTCCCGCTCCATTGTATCCTAACAACCGTCATTTGACACCACAAAAGAGCAAAACCACTCCTGTCTGGACATAACTCCTTCTTCAGAGGATAAATACACTGGATCTTGCACCAAGTCCTCAAACTAGAGCTGTCCTATCTAGTCTGACTGGTGTTTGTCCCACCTAGTCATTGAGAATGAACTGATGAAGCCTGCTCGGATGAGAGGCGAAACGTCTTCTAAGACAACCTGAACAGTCCAGCTGTGATTGACTCAATGCCCCGACAATACAATGACCTGGATGAATGAGAATATTCACAGGCGTGCAGCATTCATATTTCTAGCTTCCTGATCTCTACTGAACAATGCACACTACCTGTTTTGATCTTATCCATTTGCCCTTGTTCGTTTACATATTTCACCAGGAAGGTGAACTGTTTCCACACAAAAGGATGGAACGATAGAACAGGGTTACACCCCTAGAAGTCGGCCTTATTAATTTGATTAAAAATTATGAACACACAAACATACACATATACAGTAACATATACATATACAGTAAACATATACAGTATTTACTGTATAAAACTGAGCTTAGTGCCATGCGTATTTGGCTAGTGTGCATTTAATACTGAGCTGTTAAAATGATACATATTCATGTTTTACCATTTGACATGCAAGGTACGACGTCTTCATTCATACATTCACAAAAAATGTTTGGTTTCATGTTGATATGTCATAACGCTCATATTTTGTACAAAATTCTATAAAATTCATCATTGTAAGCCTAGAAGGATTGTCTGGTTGGGCATGGCCATTGACACAGCATATAAATATAATGGACATATCAGGAAGAAGGAGAGGAGGGGCAGAGATGAATCCTGAGCATGACGAGGACTGAGAGATGAATTGGAGGACAAAAATAGCACTGGTGGCCATGCTTGCACCATAATTTTCCACATGCCGATATCCAATTTGAAGCACACAGATTTCATTCCATGGCAAAGTACACATATAGTTTCATTCACTTTGATCATAATTCTTTTACCATTCCACTTGCTCCACTTGCTTTTCCACATGCGATACTATACAGCACAGTGCACTGGGACACTATCAATGCATATACATGTCACACACACTGTCAGCAGCTGGTAACACCCCCAGGGATGCTGGACTGTAGCTGCACTTTGAGATTTAAAGCTTCCATTAAAAGTGGACATACTGTACCTCAGTGATAGATAGCAGAAAAGTAAAAGGCACATACAGTAAATAAAGATAAAGCACAGGAGGACCATTTACAAATGAAGACTACATTTAAACATGAGTGCAATCAGTATTGCACTAAAGAGGTTTACATTGAACAGCATTGAAGCTTTTTGTCTTTGGAATGTGAAGGCTTCAGGTGAACTGCAGGGCAGTGTAGACAACAACGTGCATCGGTCTTTTTAAAATAACCCGAAGAAGCCCAAATGCAATCATCTCGAAAAAGAGACATTGCCACAAATGAGCCAAAGCACAGTTAGACACTACAGAAATGTTCAACAGGTAATGGCAGCTTTGTGAGTGAGGCAGTGAGGATCGTTGGTGTTGTAATGACCCAGAACCAACAACCCAGATGAAGAGCAAGTGATTATATGACAGGTTACATCAGCCAGGATGTGCTGAGTCCAAGCGTGAGGCTCCTCTGGCTCCTCAGATCAAAGCGTGTGGTGATAAAACCCCTCCTGACACGTTCACTTTCAGAAGTCATTATATTAGAAATGTCTCACTCCCCTGCATTTGGCTGTCATACCGGAGCAGCCCTCCTGACGCAAAGGATGATCTTTTTAAAGAAAAGTCATCAGGGGCACCCAAGGCAACAATGCTCTGTTGAAAATATTGTAATGCTTGTAAAACTGACAAACTACAATTTACTATACTGTACATTTATTATTGTTTATTATGAATGCTATATAATGTATCCTGGTGACCTTAAAGAGGATTTAGTGGCACAGAAAATGAATAAATGAATATATTTATAATGATTTGCAATTCCTATTCATTCTTAATGTCACGCATATTGTAATACACCTAATCATTTTCTTATGTTGTTTCAGAATTGGTAAAGGGCGCATGCTGAATACAGGAAGTGAACAACTGTATCAGCAAAACAGAGAGGGGGCTAGGATAATGTGGCAAGGCAAGTTTATTTATAACAGCACAATTCACACACAAGGTAATTCAAAGTGCTTTACAGAAAAAGAAGGGTAAAATTACTTCATAAAATCATTCCATAAAAACATAAAATCATTCTAAAATCATTCCATAAAATTCGATAAATCAGTTGTCATATGGACAGTTGAATAGGAGTGTTTTCAGCTTGGATTTAGACATTGCCAAAGGATTGTTGCACATCTTCTGGAAGATTGTTCCAGATTTTGGCAGCATAAAACTGAAACGCAGCCCCACTGTGTTTAGTCCTGACTCTGGGCACCCGCAGAAGACCACTCCCTGAGCTTCTCAGAGCTTGAGATGGTTTATGTGGCCCTAACATGTCAGAGATGTACTTTGGCACAAGACCATGAACAGACTTGTATACAAGCAGAGGTGTTTTAAAGTCTATTCTCTGATGGACAGGAAGCCAATGCAGAGACCTGAGTACTGGACTAATATGGTCACATTTCCTGGTTCTAGCCAGGACTCGAGCAGCAGCATTCTGGATGTACTGCAGCTGTTTTACAGCTCGTTTAGAAAGCCCGGTGAGAAGGCCGTTACAGTAGTCTAGCCTGCTGGAGACAAAGGCATGGATTAGTGTCTCTAAATCTGGCTTAGACACTATTCCCTTGATTTTGGCAATGTTTTTTAGATGGTAAAACGCTGATGATGTTATTGATTTAATGTGGCTGTTAAAGTTCAGGTCTGAGTACCTTATTACCTCTAGATTTCTAACCTGATGATTAGGTTTTAGAGAAAGCATCTCAAGGTGGCTAATAACATTTTCTCTTTGTTTCTGTGGGCCAAAGACAATGATTTCCGTTTTTGTCTGAGTTTAGCTGGAGAAAGTTGTTTTGCTTCCACACGCTGATCTGTTTGATGACAAAGTAAGGTTCACCATCCGTCAGTGACACGTAGATCTGCGTGTCGTCTGCATAGTTGCGGTAGGTCACATTGCAGCTGCGTATTATGGCCTAAATGAAGCATGTACAGATTGAACAATACAGTAGACGTCATAGGATTGACCCCTGGGGAACCTCACAAGTCATAGCCATTTGCTATGTGGAATTGTGAATTGGAATATGTGATTTATTCCAACATGTATGTATGCATGTTCTAAATCATTTAAACCATTACCATTACAATAATCGCTTGCAAATGGGCCACAAGGTGCAAAAAAACCCCCAAATAAACCATTACCATTACAATAACCGCTTGCAAATGGGACACAAGGTGCAAAAAAACCCAAAAAACGATTCAGAGCAAAAAAATCATAGGAAACTGTGAAAGCCACTAAATTCATCAGACATGCTACCACAACAACTGAGGATGCAGGTTTCCTGTATTTACTTTCCAGCATGTGGCTGTTGGCCACAGTAGGAAGGACATTTTTATCCTTGACGACACTGAGGGCAGCAAAATACATACCACTGCAGCTAAATGGAGACTGTGGAGAAAATAGAGTTTAATGGGCTCCACACACAGGATGCAACAAACCACCACGATTGGCCAAACTCATCGCCCACACATATACCCTGCACATGGGAGGTGACAAGCGGCTGTGGCCAGCAACACCGGTGAGCAGTGCACTCACATCATCGTCAGATTTGAAGGGAATTTTGGGGTATCAAAGCAGTTCAGAGGAGAAAAAGCGGCCGGTGTTGATTGAGCACTCTTGCTAGTAGCGGACCTTGCTAGTATCGGAGATAAACTTACATCAAAGTCTGTGTGAGCGTTACGTTTACTCTGGTGCAAACAAGTTCCCATGCCGCTGCGTTTTTGTTTATATGGCTATATCCTTTTTTTAGAGATGTCAATAGCTCCAGGAAATCTGACACGGCAAGTATTATTTTTTTCCCTCCATGTTTTCCTCCTTAAAAATGAATACTGAAGAGCAACCTGTCCGCTCATTGGTCAGTCAATGAAACTCCCGCTGACTGGTCATCGTCTGGACGACAGCCTGGACCTATCATGACGCAACCTACACATTTATCCGGGCTTGGGACCAGAAATGGCTGCGCATGGCAGCACTAGCCGGGAATCAACCCGTACTGTCTGCATAAAAGGCAGCAGCGTGTACCACTACACTAATGGTGCAAGTCTGGTACTGTTATCCTGTAAATACACATAATGTGAACATTTTCTATACAAAAACTACGCTGCAGTGGACAAATAATTATAAACCAGCGTATTCCCCACAAGAGAGATACAATGAGACGATGTGTCATTTTTTAGGACTATTAACCTCAAACTGTTATGAGAATATGATGTCTAAGCGGGACCTCTAAAAATCCAAAAGGTTTGAAATGTTGCTAACGTTGGATATTTCTATTTCCTATCATATCTTTGCTATTCTGTTCTGTATATGCAGTATATACAAATCAATCTACACATATGGTTATTGACACAGACTATGCTACATACTGTAGATCATGTTTTGGATTTAATTCTACTGACATACACCTGATAACTCCACAGAATGTCGCATTGTTGTACAATGCTGAACGCAATCTTAAGCTTGGGGCTAACAATCAGACTTTTCCCCTTGGCTGCATTTTTTACAGCTCAGTATGACATGCTTCACTGCACTGTCGCTGTCCATGGTTCTACTTTTGTGTCATTTCAGCAGTTCTGTCAGTGCAGTGCAGAACTTTGGGCTCTGCATCACGTGACCCACAGCTTGTTTGATTGATAACACATGTCTCAGTATCAGCATGGCTGCAGTTGTCTCCACTAATTTTCACCTCCTGAGGGAGATGCAATTTCAATCATTGGGGCCTCACAAATCAGCAGGGCTTTTCATTACTTTAGCAGCCATGACAGAGGAGCGAGAGTGATTCAATGGGAATGTATTGACCTGTGCATTTACTAGCGTGTGTATTGATTGATTGCAGACGTATTGATCAGCCATAAACAACCTGAAAAATATGTGTGAATGTGCCACCAGATGTTATTATATTAACAGCTTATTTACTGTAGACCAGGGGTCACCACCGTTTTTCCTTGTGAGAGCTACTTTTACAAAATGAAAATGGCCAAGAGCTCCTCATTTTTGTAACATTTATTTTCAGAGCTTATTTTAAACCCAAACAAAGCGAATATGCTTGTTTTACCAGAACATTAACAAAATGCTGGTGTCCGCAGTTCTACTGCACTTCCTGCAATCTACAATTGCAATACAGCCATTGATAAATTAGACAAGGTAGGCCAAAAGTAGGGTTACATATACTACCTTATCTGTTTCACCTTAACGATGTAGTAACTGTAACCCTATACATTTTGGCCCACTGTGCCCTGCGATTGGCTGGCGACCAGTCCAGTGTGTACCCCGCCTGTCGCCCGAAGTCAGCTGGGATAGGCTCCAGCATGTCCCCAGGTTCGGTAAATGCAGCAATGAAAAGAAATGTATTTTAAAATGCGGTGCAAAAATAAGTATGTGCTTACCTATGCTGCACATACATGAATACATAGTGAAAATTTCAATGTCAATCTTTCTAAAGCATTTCATGAGGATTTACTGTCCTCATACATTATTAAATGGCCCTTCCATTGACTGTATACCATTCCCCATGCAGTTTAAAGGTTATAGGTCGATGTTTAGGCTTTATCCTTCTCACGGGCATAGCTGTTCTCACTACAAGGTGGGAAATGTAGATGGATGGATATGATATTTGCAATGGTGTGTGAGTGTGCGTGTTCGGTGCCGCTGATGTTTGCATACTGGCGTGTGAGAAATATCCCCAGTTAGAGGTGTTTTGCCAAATTATGCATCTATTCTGAAACTTCAGGTCCTTTCAGAGTCTCATTCTCATTAATGATTCAGCAGCTGAGCGGTGAGGAGATTCATCTACAGTGTCTGTTGCATTAATTCAGGACAAATGCATTTAGGAACAAAAAAACAAGCACAAACATGCATGACAACACATTGTTTGTGAGCGCCAGTTTCTTGTTAAAAGAGACGGATGTTTTAGAGAGCACAAAAGATATTTCCATAGCATGTGGAAAAATGCCAAAGAGGAAATGTCTTGTTTGAGCACTCGTGTAAGAGAACGATGCGGTAATTGGCAGCTTATGTTTTCATTGCACCTCATTAGCTGCATGATGTTTTTATTGAAATCTCCTAAATGAGCTCTTTTGCTGGTTCAGTGAGACGCAAACAAGCGAGCTGTGATGCATCCTGTGCACGCCACCAGATAGCAGGGAAAAGTGTGAAAGGGAGGGAAAGCCAAAAGGCGTGCATGACAAGACACCCTTTCCTTCACTTTGATCCAACACTCAAGTCGCATCTGCTCTCCACACTTTGGAACGTGTCAGAATAAAGTCTGACAGGAAAGAGCGAGCAGGAACATCGACCTCAAACGCACTGGGAAATGTGTCAGTACCTTGGAGCTCGGTTGACGTCACAACACAAGCGCCACACAGCAGACAAAAGATAAAGCCTCATCCAAAGTCTACATGACACTTCCTGTTTTTATTTTTACACCAACTTCCTGTTTTGTTGTCATGCAGGACACTGTCTTTTTGTTTACGTCAGGGGTGTCCAAACTTTTCCCACCATGGGCTGCATAGTGAAAAATCAAAAGATGCAGTGGGCCACCTTAATATTTTCATATTAATATATATATTTTGTAAATATTATACTGTATGTATATCTATTTCAAGACAAAGCATTGTGTTATTATTAGGGCTGTCCAATATATGTCAATATTGTCCAACTTCCTGTTTCCCAGCGTGCTTTGCTGTACTGTTCTTGTAAATGGCTGCTAAGTTACACGTTTATGGCTGTTTATAGCCGTTGATTATTCATCATTATTCCCTGGTAGTGTCTTGTCTGTTGCTATCTACCTATTAACAGCTGGTGATTATTCATCATTATTCCCTGGCAGTGTCTTGTCTGTTGCTATCTACCTATTATGTTGCTGTGTGATTTTTTTTTTAGCTCATTCTTTAAAGACACCGGGAGTAATGGTATGTAGAATAATAACCCCCCACGATTTCTACAAAGCTGGTAAGTTTGAACGATTGATTGAACTGATTGTTACTCTGCTTGCTAAATATAGAGATACTTGTGAGCGGCACAATATTAACTATGTCCTTCTGCAGTATTGCGACGTTGTGGGTAAAACCTCTATATCGGCTTACAGCGTAGGGACAATATCACCATTTTATTACAATATTCAGCCGATAATATCGGACAACCTAGTTATTGTTTTCTACACTGTTCTACACTGTGCCGCAGATCAATAAAAAAGGAGCCGTGAGCCGCAAATGGCCCCATAATAATAATACAATATATTAAATATAGTCAAAGAAAATAAGCCATTTAAGACATAAATCACACAATTGCACAAATTTGCTTGTACCTTTGTATAAGCGACAAGTAAAGGCCATTCTCTCTCCAAATAAGACTCATGCTCGTGTATGTTTCAATAAATGTCTTCCGGACGTGTGAACAGGAAATGACGCCGCGGAGTCAGAGTTTTAACTGAGGAACGGCCACAACAGTAGCCTGTGGTATTATGATGATGACGATGATTATGTTATTATTGTGCCTACTGTGAGACAAATAATTATAAAATAATAAAAGCCTGTCATTGGTGATCAGGTCTGGTGCCTGTTAACTAATGGCCAGTGTAGACTACAGTTTATCAATGTCTTGTATTGCCTGAAACTGTATTTGCATTTTTGTTCTTTTACAACATTTTTATGCTTGAAAATGCTTAATTTAGGCCATGAAAACGTAACATTTGCTTAAATATGCATTTTATGGACTAATAATAGAAGTGTTCAACTACAAAACAGCGATCATTTCTTAATTTATGTTTTAAAAACCTGTACTGTACAGTTGTACAAGCTGTACACTGATTGCTCTATAGCATATTGAAGTTTCATTTATTTGTTGGGATTGTTCCTTGAGAAGATATACTCTAATAAACATGGTTGCTGAAATGTCAGCAGTGTACTCACTTTTGTGAGATACTGTACCTGCACCAGTGCCTGGAGTACTCTGGTGCAGTCTCTGGTACAGGTATAGGCACTTCTGAAGTTAAACGCCAGTGAGGTTGTAGAATCTGTAAATATGTGTTGTCATTTGTAAAAGGTAGAGTGCTGTATTGTTCCAAAGATCAACAGCTGTTTACTTCTCTTAATTATTGTATGGCAATTTTAAAGATTTGATATTATTGTGGTTAACTTCTTTTTACACTTGTATGTCAGATTCATACCCGTCACCCTCTCGTTTTCCCTTTTCCCTTCCCCTTTCCTGTATTTTAACTTTCATCAAAACGTCCTCCCCCGTGCTGCAGGTGACAACGGTGATAGTATCCACGATTGAGCCACGGCAATCTGCGAGGACCACGGTGCTGCACATTGGCAGTGGGTACTCGGGTCTTTCCACCACCGCCCCCACGTTTTTTTTGCATCGAGAGGTGGTGTAATTTCCTTTTTTCTGGAAATTTTCCCTGACTGTCAAATGCAGATGTCGACATGTATGGTGAGATTAGAGGTCAACCAGCAGACTGGAATGGAACGTGTTCAACCTTAAAGGTGGCTCATGGCTCATGCACAAGCACGTGGCCGTAGTGTGTGCGCTCAACAATTAGCAGTCATGGCTGAGCAGGGCGGGAGAAGTAGGTTTGAACACTAGCGCCCCCACTGCAGTACCAAACCAGGACAGACAGCCCCACTGTGTCAGTCAGTTCAGACTTGTTTCCTTTGTGCTCGTTTGTTCATTTGCTTTTGTCACATACATTTTTTGCACTCTTACCCTGCGATTTGTGGCCATTTAGACTTAAAAATAAAGCCTCTGCATTTTATGCTGCCTTTGGCATATAAACAAACATCTGTTAAACAATGTAGGGAAAATGTCTCACGGGGACAATTACTGGGGAATTTTACTACTACTTAAGCAGCGTCGTACCATGACTACTGTAGATACAATAAATATAGGTGGTGACACCAAGTTTTTGCATAGCATTGCCCTGCTCCAACTCCATGATATAATATGCAGTGGAGGATCATTTTATGTAACGCATTTATTTTTAGCATTAGACAGATGTATTTTTTTAGCAGCAGCATGCCATCCCTCATGTATTTTGCATAAGGCAGTGTTATATATGCTTCATGATTGCGTGGGGGGGACAAAGAGGAAAGCGAAAGGGCCAGGCACATGCGACTAACACAAAGAAGGACAGAGAAAACAAGCCACAAGGAAGATACTGTAGGAAGGCGAAGAGAGGTATGAACATGAAAAGATATGAATAGAAGTGCTATCTAAACGACAGGGAGTATGTGACTGACTACAAAAAATAAAGATTTAAGTTGCCAAAATAAGGATGAAAGATTTTCCATTTGCCTTCATCTGTCAATATTGTTGTCTGCTCACTTGATCCTCACCAATCCAAGCAAAAATCCCAGACTTAAACTTGTAAAAGTGTCAGGCTTTGTCAATGTTGCAAATACCTGAGAGGCGAGGTGCAGGCTGACGGAGATGAGATTTCAAGTATCTTTGATCAAAACTTCAACGTACGCCACATCCAATAACGGTAATAAATGGGGGGGAAATAAGCAATGGTGTCACGGCTGTCTGTGCAAAGCAACAAGTACAGCAGCCAAATATAGACAATATAGAAGAGAACAATTGTGTCCCAACAGTTGTTTTCACATTACAACGTGTATGAAAGTCAAGTGTATTTATAAATAAAAGTAGCACTGCATTCACACTGCGCTGCACTCAACAGCACTTCAGAACATTCGTATGTGCCATCACTTCAGAATACTACAGCGCTGTACAACACATTTCATTATTTGTAACTTATTATGAGTTGTCGTGTTTATTTCTATTGTACAAGGTGGCGGACATTGCAATTCTAAATAAGTCTCAGAGGTCCCCCAGTGTGTAGCCTTAATGCTGGAATTTAGACCTTTAAACGTTTTGTGTGTGTGTGTGTGTGTGTGTGTGTGTGTGTGTGTGTGTGTGTGTGTGTGTGTGTGTGTGTGTTTGTGTGTAGCTCACGCCAGTTTCTGACAGAGTGTGTGTCTCCAAGAAGCGCTATTGTGAATTTTATGCACATCTTACATATGCACTGTAACTCTGCGCTTGTAGTATAAGCCATATATCACATACAACGATGTAACATTAAGCAGTAGGGGAAGACACATACATTAACAACAAGAGCATAGCTATGTGAGCTACAGTGCTAACATTAGCATCACATTTTTACAACAACGCTGTTATGAGCGCCAGACTTTGTTTTAAGACACATAGCAAAGCCTACTGTTTTTATAAAGCTGTCCTCCGTGAAGTTGTGGCTGTACCCACGGGGTGGGCTCATCTAAGTGTGGATGAAAGGTAGTATCATGTCCACAAGGAAAGACCTTTTCCCTTCATGACATCAAGAAAACACTGAACTTCAAAAGCGACTGTTTGAGTGGCTCTTCTCTCAAAAGCGGAGCAAACAAGTAAGGGAAATGATAGTTTGTCACGTTTGGTGCTAATAAACGGTTTGGTGCTCTACAGACACATATTACTGTTAGAACATCACTAAAAGGTCCATTTTGCATAATAGGGAACCTTTAAAGTAAATTGATGAAGGTTTTTAAAAAAAACACACAAGCAAGAGAGAAGCAATTTGATCACACATTGCCATGAGTTTTTTTTTTTGCCCCTGACTCATAAAATGTCACTCCATCAAACATGTTTTCACAGCTTTAGTGCAGCATCATTACAATGTGAGACAGCAGTATGAATGCTGGTCACATTATCTTCCCATGAGCAAAGCTCGACAGCGGAGCCGATGGCACGCTAAAATGACGCAACTACCAATGCATGTCAATGTAAGATATGCAATACAGCATACCACATTAAATATGAAAAATGATACATAGGCAGACATAGCTTTCTCTTTATAAACATGGCCAGGTTATGTCTAGGAAAAAGCACAACCATGTTTCAATCATCTTTTCACATGCGTGTGTTTGAAGTGCAAACAGGAGAAGGTACACCTCAGGAATAGTGAAATAAACTATTGTTAGCTAACAATGGCAAGCCCAGTCAAGTTTTGAATGTCTTTGCAGAGTCTGGCTTGTGTACAAGAGGATTCGCCACTGTGCAAATGAACGATCAATATCTCAGCCTGCCTCGGGTCGGCCTTTGCCCACTCGTATGCAAACAAACAAAAATTGTACATACACGCCCACTTAACATGAGTGTCGGGTTTTTAAAAGGTTTTCTTCATGTTAGCACACTTGATGCTTTAGATGCTTTGATGCTTTGTAGTTTGAGTCGTTGCACTTACATGTTTGCAAAACTAGCTGTAGACAATACAGGCTCACCTACATAATATGCCACATGCCTCCAAATTGCCCTTTTTCCAAACAAACTACATAAAAACACAACTACAGGATATAGCACGTGTTACCAATAGTGGTTTAAAAGAACCAACTGAACAAATAAATGTCTATATTTCTCACAATCCCAAGTCCAAAAATTGTTGTGCGGGCTGAACTCGCGTTCATGGCTTCCACTCGCTGCTGTCTCGTACGTACATTTACACATAAGCAGTGTCAGAGAAGACAATTTGCAGTCACGGAGTGGTTATGATAGGCTAACGTGGAGCAGCTAAACTTGGCCAAATCACTGTTGTTTTCTGGCAACAAATGTATTGATTAATATATATATATATACAGTATATATATATATATATACTTGTATATATATATATATATATATATATAGAGAGAGAGAGAGAGAGAGAGAGAGAGAGCGGGGCGGGGTACACCCTGGACTGGTCTCCTTTTTATGCAACATGAATCAAATGAATCTGTCAAAGTAACCAAACAAAGAGGTGGGGGCGGGATCAATGATCAGTTTGGTTATTTTTGTTAAATTTTGCAATTGAATTCATTAATTGATCGTTGAATATATGATTACATATTTAAAGTGTGCCATATTAGAAGACCTATGTATTTGGGTTGATGTGCTTGGTTTAGCTTATTGGCTAACAGACAGGAGCTTGTATTGGCTGCAACATTAACAAAATGCACATTTATAGTGGCCAAGGAGGACAGAGAGCACCTCTCACAGTCACCCTCACATGCATGTAAACCAGAGGGCAGTGGAGGGCAGGTAATAACGAGACATAGGAGGAAATGCTCGCCATGCAGAAATCTCCTTGACATGCCTGTTAGATTCATTTCACAGTGACAGCTTGATGTCTGCCGAGGAGCGTTCAAATACAATACCTCAGTCAGGCCACTGTGATATCCATTTTTGTATATTTAAGCAATTAAGTAATGAACAGGCCAGAGTGAGGCACCATGCTCGTGTTCTTTGTCCTCCCTCTGCTGTAAACCGGGAGAGCCGCAGTCCAACATAACGATAGCGTAGTATGAGCGGAGAGGCAGTTAGAACATTGCTTTTGTAAATATTTGTATTTCTGGGGAAAGGTGGCCCGATCTCTAACCAAGCTTTTATTGCACTGACAGTAAGAATTTATCTTTTTTGCACGCCTGCTGTACCTCCTGTAAGTCCAACAACAACAGCAGACACTGTGAAAGATTCAACTCAGGAAAAAAAACAAACAAGGAAGGCAGGGAAGCACAACATTTTCAATAAACTGCAAATTCTGCTACAGTCTGCATTTCACAGTTGTACAATTTTGTGATTGCTTTGGCATTTGTCACGTTGCCACAGACTGAACACGGCACTGTGTTAAATCATGAAGCTTTTAAAAGCACCAAGACAAACATGGGACTACTGTAAATTCCAGTGTATAACACACACTGGTGTTTCAGCTGCACCCACTAAATTTAGAGAGAAAAACAGATGCGTCCATATATAAGCCGCACTGGACTATAAGCCACACGAGTCGGTGAGGACCAGGTCGCTCTTTATTTGACAGCCAATCATTAACTATGAAAAAAGTCACGGCAAGCTTGTCAACTCAACATAACAGTCTGACTCATGCTAAAAACACTAAAATCATCACACAGTAACTTAACACTCAAAAGGTACATAAGAAATGTACAATACAAGTACCAATACAAGTTTTAAAAATATATATATTTTTTAACTGTTTCCCAGAGTGCATTTAGTCCTAGAAAAGCATTTCATCGGTTATTCCAGCCGGGATGCTGCAATGCTGCTTCTGTCCACAAGAGGGAGCCAGAGGAGCCTAGTATTGTATATTTCTTATGTACCTTTTGAGTGTTAAGTTGCTCTGTGATGAGTTTTGCATTCTTTGTAAGATGACACCGTGAGTCAGCCTGTTATACTGAGGAATGACCTCCTGTGATTTCCAGTGGGCTGACAAGCTCGTCGTGAGTTCACTTATAGCTTGTGATTGGCTCTTGCCACTGACTCGCCAGTGGTACAGCATTTAAATGATTAGTAGTAGTTCTGGGGTAAAGGAGATGTCACGAGATTAGAACATAGCCATAAATTAGCCACACCGCTGTTTACGCCGCAGGGTTCAAAGTAGTGACTTATACACTGGGAATGACGGTATTTGCCACTGGGAAATGCTGTTACAATTTAAATTGTGAACTGTAAATGATTTTGGTTTACATGTGCCCATTAAAGTTTTGTTAGTGGATCCAGTGGCAGAGCCACACATTTTTCATCGGGGTAGCCAAGGTGAGACCATTACTCAAATAGTGATGGCAATAAGTTGATGCCTGAAATGTCGAGATGGCCAGTGGGGGGGCCACAGCCACCCTTGGCCACCAAGTGGCTCCGACACTGAGTGGAGCAATCCAATCTACTCAGAGGGTTAGCTTTGAATTGGGTAAAAAGCTATTTAGAAAGCAGGAAGCAATATGTAAAGCTAGGAGAATATACAACTGCAAGTTGAAATATTACGAGCGGAGTACCCCAGGGGTCAATGCTGTGTCTAAAACTGCTTAACTTGTATATTAATGACATCTGTAAAGTGACGAAAGACTTAGTTTGTATTATTTGCAGATGATACCACTGCTTTTTATTCTGGAGAAAGCACACAAGAGCTAATTAATAAAGTCACAGATGAAATGGCCATGCTAAAAAGATGGTTTGATAAAACTAGTAGTAAAACTAAACTAAAATACTGCTATTTGGTAATAGCAGAAATGACATGCACGCACAAATACAAATTGACGGCGTGGACATTGAAATGGTGAACGAAAATACATTTTGAGGGATCATAATAGATGAAAAAATGAGCTGGAAATCTCACATTAAAAATATACAACATAATCGCCAAATTTGTTCTTGATCAAAAATCACTCCATACTCTTTACTGCTCTCTGGTATTACCATATCTAACTTATTGTCTGGAGATATGGGGTAATAACTATAAAAGCAATCTTCACTCGCTAAATGTCCTGCAAAAACTATCAGTGAGGATAATCCATAATGCCACGTATAGAGAACATACAAATCCTCTATTTATAAAATCACAAATATTAAAATTTGCCGATTTAGTACATTTTCAAACAGCTAATAATATGCATAAAGCAGACAATAACCGGCTACCCAAAAATGTCATACAATACTTTTCTACAAAAGAGAAGAAATATGATCTCAGGGAAAAACTAAACTTAAAACACTTATACAGGGAACAACTCTAAAAACCCACAGCATTTCAGTATGTGGAATCAAATGATGGAACTGATTGAGTAAGGAACTCAAAAAAGCACCAAGATGAGCGATTTCAAGAAACAATTCAAGCAGTTGATGTTTGCAAAATACAAGGAAGAAGAGTTTTGAACTTATTCTGTTATGTCCATTTGTATTTATTATTTATTTATTATTATACTGATTATTATATATGATTATTATTTATTATGATTGTGAGAAAACCCTGGCATTTATATTAGCTTAGCTTTACATTAGCTATCACTTTTGTATGTATTAAAAAGATCACATGAAATACAGGAAGTGAATAAATGTACTGCAACAGATGTAAAATGGATGCCAATGTGGCAAAATAGCATAAAAAATATTTTGGATCAACAAAAAAGCCAAACACTCCAAGCCAAATAAGTATAAACCTGCAAAACACAAACCTTGTGTGATCATTTTTGCATGCAAAGATTGCACACAACACTGAACAGAACAGTAACGCACCCACGCTAGTGCTAACACAACATGAGAGGTGTCTGGGCTGGTTTACCAACAGAAGATGCATCGAAAGTACAGTATTGATTCAGTGTTACAATAAAATGATATAGAAGTTGTTCTTCACAAAATGTGTACCACTTATTGTATTGACGCCATTATAAGATGGTACTTTTCCACAAGAAAAAACGTCTAAAGAAAGGTTGTCTTGAAAAAGAGTGGTGGTCTTTTTATTCCGGGTCATCTCATATTTGGGTCAAAACCGTACTTTTTTCCCCCACATGCACTTAAACTTGAAAAGTATACCCCTGATCAAAATTTTAAGACCATTTGAAAAATTGCAAGAATTTACAATTTGCACAATTTGCACTGTTAAGTAGAGCTTCAAAATGCAAAAAGAAGAAATGAGAGTGAGACAAAAAAAACAACTGATTGCATAAAAACATTAAACTGAAATAGGCTGTTCATCAGTTGATCAAAAGTTTAAGACCATAGCTAAAAAAAAGAACAACCCTCCAACCCCAAAACAGAAATAAAATGTTTGAAAAAGGACTCAATAATGAGTAGCAGCGCCATTCTTGTTAATCACCTCTAACATTGGTTAGAGTTTCCAGGAGGCTAGTACACTAGGTCCCCAACTTACGAACATCCAACTTGCGAACATTGGCGGATACGAACACAAGCCGACTAGTCTATACTTTATTTTATTTTGCCTTGTAGTCGCTCCATCAGTATTTATACTGCTACTGTACATGCTTGACCAGTAGAGGGCACTGTGACACTGCTAATGGGACCAACAGAGGAAGAGTTAGACTGGGGAGATAAAGCTAAATGGAAAGCTAAATTGTAACTGTATGATACAACCCGGACAGAGCGTGTGATTAAAGTTTATGAAGAGTTAATAGGCCTGCTTAATTCTACACCACCCACAGAACACTACCTCTTTTAGAAGAGTCTAACGACGACGACGATTTGTCCTTTTTCAATAACTCATCCTCCTTCTCGTCCACTACCGACGTATGCTCGACCACTCCTCTTCAAAGGTAAATAACATTTATCATTACGTATTATTATATCACTTTTATTATTTTTTTTCATTAATTATCCTGGTTTAATATTACTACTGCATCCAAACTCATATTTACATACATACGCATATACTGTATATGTATACACGTACATGTAGTATCTATATAATTGGTAATATTACCTTTTCCCCTACTTAAGAACAATTCGACATAAGAACGGTTGTCTGGAACCAATTGTGTTCGTAAGTTGGGGGCCTAGTGTAGTGGGAAAGTTGCTCAAGGTGGTGAAGATGGGTTCATGCAGGGCATCCACTGTCTGGAACTGGAACTGTCTATTTTTGTAAACTTCCCTTGCCATCCATCCACAAATGTTCTCAACTGGATTTAGATCAGGGGAACACAGAGATGGTCCAAAAGACTGAGGTTATTCCTCTTGAAGAAGTCCTTTGTCAGGTGGGCATTGTGAACTGCAGCGCTACTGAAAAATCCAGTCATTACCCGCTGCAGTATCTCCGCATAGCCAGGTGCCGTTTGGCTTTGACGCCCCTGCACAACCTGAAGCTCCATTGTTAAATTAAAGGAAAAAGCACTCCAGATTATGATGGAGCCCCCTCCACTGTTCTGTGTAGAAAACATCTCAGGTGGGATCTCCTTGTCATGCCAGTAACATTGGAAGGCATCAGGACCATCAAGGTTACATTTTTTCTCATAAGAGAATAAAAGTTTCTTCCACCTTTCAATGTCCCATGCTTGGTACTCTCGTGCAAATTCCAAACGGCCAATTTTGTGGCATTGAAGGAGACGAGGCCTTTGAAACGTTTTGTGTTTTTAAAGCCCTTCTCTCGCAGATTCCGTCTGATTGTTATTGGACTGCACGAGACACCAGTAACAACCTTTATTTAGGCCGAGGATGGTCCCATGTCTTGACGGACAGCCAATCGGACAGGAGGGCTGGTGACATTTTTTGGGTCTACAACTTGACTTTTTTGTTCCATAACTCTTGGGATCTTTTAAGACGTTTCAAATGACTGTCTCACTGTGTACAACCTCGGCAGCTCAAGAATTGTGTTATGTTTAAAGAGAGAAAAGCTCCCAGTGCAAAGATTCAACAGTGCAAAATGTAAATTCTCACAATTTTTCAGCCTGTCTTTAAAATTTGATCAGGAGTGTATGTTCAACTCATTATGCCATTTGACTGTTCAGAGTGGTATTGGAGGCATTTTGCTGAATAATATTACATGAAATGTTCTTAGCAACCATACAGGCTACTGTGAACCAATAAGATTCAACACAATCTTTTCCAGATTGTTTTGTTTTTTTATTAGAACTAATAATTGCAGGCCAGACTGCTTTGTATCCTGTGTGTATCCATTTACTTCATGTAACTTCTGGTGTAATTCTTCTCTTTAATCCCCTTGTTGAGGCTGCTTATTCTTTTTGAATAAGTGGCACAAAAATGACACACAAATCCCCCAAAATAGCAAACTTGTGCAGAGGTAATCCTTTCCTGCTTGCTGAATTGACATCTTGTGTTGTGTGACATCACGAATGGTTGACAGTCCATCTTTCGTAATAAGTGCCACAAAAAGCCAAAGAAAAAGCCCAGAGTTCATGCTGTGAACTGATGTCTATAAGGTACCAGTTCCGACGTAGATTTTTCATTAAAGTTTTTGGTCTAATTTGAGCGGCTGTTCGACTATACACGATGCAAAACAGATTTGTGGGAATGCACTGGTGTGCAGAAAATGCTTCATCGCGGGTGAGTTTCACTCACAGCACTATGCACATATCTAGACACACACACATCCACATTCAATCAAGTGTTACAATGAAATTCATTTAAGCAGGCTATACATATGCAAATGCATGACATGCAACACGAGCTGTGTGCTCCAACATCAGAGAAAAAGGCTTTTCTATGACATTCTCAGATCAGGAGAGGGTGAAGGAGCCCCAAAGTGGCTTGCAAAATACATGCATGAATAATAAAAAGGTGCACATGTGTCTGTAAACAAGTCATACAGTATAGACTAGTAGACAAGTGTAACTACCTGCAAGGAGACATGACAACCAACTCACACTGACGAGGTGTGTTGGACGACACCTATTGCCTATTTCTTGTGTTCAAAAAAGACAAGCGCAACTTTCCATCAAGCTTGATTGTTGAATGAATTTCAAAACATGCCAACTTTGGTTTGACTGCAGATCTACATGGTCTAGATCCTGACCCTCCTCAGTGCATCCATCATCATTCATTTAACATCACTGCTCATTCGCCTGTACAAATCTTCTCCATTCCTCTGCCTCCTGCTATTTGCATCAACCTGTTCTTTCCTCCCACATTTCACCTTAACCCTCAATGAAAACCTTGTTCCACATCCACAACTTTATGCCCCTATTCCCACTTTTATGTCATCTTCTGTCTGTTCTACAAAAATGTCCACTTTCCATTAGCCTAATATGCATCTCCCCTCCTGTTGTGTCTTTTGTCCTCCCTCAGTGTAGCAGCTTTAAGACAGCAGCTTTGCCACACTTCTGTTTGTGCAAGCATCAATTCCTGATTAATGTTGCGAGTAAGTGACCCAAAGAGGACACATTCATTGATTCTTGTTTTACACCTTATAGCCTAAAGCTTCCCACTTTCTCCCTGATGTGTTTGTTTACCTTGAGGAGGCGTACAGATGGCAGGAAGGCTGCATGGCACAGTTTTCTGATAGTCCAGTTGAGTGGCCGTGGCGCATCCAGTTGGTTCATGGTGCCCGCTCTTCACGGTGCAGCCACCGGTGCCTGGAAGCTTCCCCCGGCACCAGGCTCAAGGTTGCCCCACCAGGGGGGGCAAAAATGGGAGAAGATCTCCAACTCCAAGCACCGTAAAGCGCACAAGTCCCAGTGCATGACCCTTCAGGCGCAACCATCAACCACAATCACCGCTTGAAGAAGAAGCCCAGAAGAAGCGCCCACTTGAGCAGCTTTTTGGTCCCTCTCAACACCCTCCCTTCCTACCCTCACTCCCTCCTCAGGCCCACACAGATCCACAGAGTCCGAGAAAAGGCTGGAAAACCAGGAGCATTAATTTCCACTTCCGCCCAAGACAAAAACAAGAGTGTGCGGTATTTCCCCCAAGTGGAGCACAGCTGAGGAACGCACTCAAGAGATAAGAGCGTGCAGTGTGAGAGGGATGCAGGTAGAGAAAGGATGAGAGAGAGGGAGGAGAGGGGTGAGAAAAGGAGAGAGAGAAGCAGTGCAGTGCACAATAGCGCAGAAGAGAGAGGATGGAGCGCATAAATGGAGCAGCGTGACGGCCAATGAGTTACATTGAAGGCTGCCTTTCAGCCACTGCCTCCATGATGAGCAAGATGGAGAGAAAAGGAAGAGAGAAGGAGGAGACAAAGACAATGCTGAAAGTCAAAATTAAGAAAAAAAGCAGAGTTGGGAAAAAGACAAGTGATGAAAGTAAAGAGGACAAGAAACAGGATAAATTGGAAGAGGGGTGGTGCAGCACTGGATGATGGTCAAGAGGGAACTGTGTGAACCAGTGGCAGCTCTCTCTGAGAGGGAATTCTGATGGAGCCTGAAAATGGAAGCACATGAGAAAAAAAAAATCGCTGCTGTGTCTACAAGGAATGCGACCTACTTACTGGTTTGCAGATGCTGCTTAAATTGGTTACGCAACATATTAAAAACTGTGGATGTCAATTTTCCCCGCCTGCTTTCATCAAATGATGCAATTCCGGATGCACTATAATGCAACATACAGTGTCGTGTATTTGCACCATGCAACTGTCTCTTACTGCTCATTAACTAATGGCATAATCACAGAATTTATTTCAGCAGAAGGCTTTATGTTATAGCTCAGACACTGTGAGAATCAATGTCTGTCCCTCAAAGGACAATCCACACCACTGTATCCCCACAGGGATAGTTACTGGATATACAGGGTGTTTTTTCATATTTTACAGGGCCAAAAAAGTCAAAGGTAAAAGATTAGAGGCACTGATTAATCCCTCTGCAAAACAATGTCAATATATCACAAATATAAGTTACAAAACTAATGTGTTAATCCAGATCAATTCAGAAATTCATTACACTGCGATTGGCTGACGAGTCGCGGGTGTACCCCGCCTCTTGTCCGAAGACAGCCGGGATAGGTGCCAGCATACCCCCCAACCCTAGTAAGGACAAACGGTATAGAAAATGTATGGATGGATTAATTACATATTTTTTTAATTAACGCAATAAGCACACCCGCATTGCATAGTGACTCAAAATACCCTAATTCCACTCACTGGCATGGATTGATGCCACAATGCGACTGGGCCGCAGGAACCAGCTCCATCAAACTGGGCGACTATAAACAACATATGAGCGATCTCAGTGGGGGGTCTGAGTACAACAAAACAATATGAAACCGCCGACATGAAGTAGTCTGCACACACACACCACATCGACACAAAGCACACATAAGTTAAGGATTCCTCTGCAAGTACTTTGGGACGCCTGGTTTGCGCCAAACCACCCTCACGTAACTTGTGACCCCATTATGCTACACTACACAAAAGCCACTCTTATGAATATTGTTGAGGACACAGGCTTTACAAAGTGTTGGCAAGTTGCGTTTCAAGATGCATTTTCCAAGGTGCCATCAAGAAGGTCAATAATGATGAAAATAAAATGCAACTAATAATGAATGGGTAGTCATTGCGATTAATTTAAATTAATCCTCACCGGCCCTGTGATTAATCTGATTAAAAATACATTGAAGAGATTTTGAGCCTGTCATCAAACATGATTTATTGTAATGTATTGTTTCACAATAACAGTGTTCCTAATACACTTGAGTGATGTGTGGGATGCAGGTGGGAAACACAATGCATATAACGCATTCACCACTGTTCATCTTTTGTCAGGTTATAGTAATGTTTTACTACATTGTTTATTAGAAATAAGGATGTTAAAATGGTACTTACAACACTCACTGCACAGTTAATTGAGTAATTGTGTTTTTACAAAGGTAACACTCTGGTACTGATCATTTCAACCATGGGGAAAAAGTCCAAATCCAAACAAATGTTGAAAGTCAACAAGTGGCCCAGAAGGGGAAGGAGTTAGCAATCTGCTGACTGTACATTTCATGCATATTGTGTGTCTATGAATGTACAGTACAGTGATTAAGTACTGAAAGTCATGTAGTCAATGGGCAGCCTGATGCATAATGCATTTTCTCACCTAATTACAGCACACACTACAGTAGAATCAATGAACTGTCTGTGCACAATGCCTTCTAGGATTTTGTGCAAGCATAATTTGCTGCAATTAATAGAAAACAAGCATAACTACTTTTAAAAGCTTTGTTTTATGATTAATTCATGTTATGTAAATAATAAACCCTAATTGCTTTGAAATGACAACATAGCACCTTTTTACACAGATTTACTGCAGCGTCGAAGCCAGGAGGCTCTGGGTTGGAACCCGGCTCTGTGTGGATTTTGCAGGTTATCACTATGCCAGTGTGGGTTTACTGCATGTACTCCGGTTTTGTGCATGTTAGGTTATTGAAGTAATACATTTTGTATTATAACTACAATACCCATAAAACCCACACAATAGTCTTATTCCAATTCGATTCTTCCTAGCTGCGGTAATATATGATGTAATAAATGTTCTTGAACCAGCAGAGATCTTTACACTGATCTTCTATTTTATGTATATTTTGAAATTGTTAGTTGTAGGTGAAATGGAAATTATTTCCATGGTTGGAATTGCTGCATTATTGAGATATAGTGATGATAAAATGAATCTTGGAAAACGTCTTTTCTTGAAAAAGAAGGGCACATAAACCTGAAAGGAACATCACGGTTCTATTGATTGGCTCTCATATTAACTGTAATTGCATTCTTAAATATTTGCAGTGGAAGTCATTATTGATGTGCTGTTTGCAAAATACGTTAACAATTTCTGCTACACAGATGATACTGACAAAGAACAGGAACTCTGGAAATCCAATGAAAATTGTTACCTTTCGTGTCTGCCGCTGTCACGCTTGTTAATTAGCGTGGAAAGTGCCAGTGCGCAAAGAAAATGTTGAAATGTTCAAAATTTGTGGAGCGCCTAATTTTCGTGAACTAGGCGAATACACCAGGAACACACCGCAACCTATGTGCAAACAACGTGGACTGTGCGTATCATCACATGAATGGTTTAACTTTTCCACCACCTCTTGAAGAAAGTCAGGGGGAATTGGATCTTCCTAGTGAATTTCTGTTAATAAGTGATAATAATGCCCAAAGCGATGTTTTCTAGTCGGCAATTCCCTCTCCCACACTGTCCACGTCTTTTTTTTTTCCATTTTATTGCCTCCTTCCTGCTCTTCACACATTCTCTTTCTGTATGCTGTGAGATAATATAGACTTCCCTTTCTTTTTTTGCATGAGCTTCTTCTATGGAGTTCAACTAATATCTTGTAGGTCCCTTGCAAAGAGGAAATAATGAAGCTAGGGGTGATGCCTGCTGTTGTGTGGCGTCACGCGAGGCACAGCAGGACCAAATAATGTAATGACTGCTTCAAGGATGCAGGAAGTGGTGGTGACAATGCATACCAATGCTGGAACAATGCGCGTTGCACGTACTGTTGTTGTGCACGAGACATAAAGAGTGATTGACAAGGTGTGAATAAGTCGTGCAGGAGTGTGGTCATTTCGTGCCAATGCGCACCATTTTCGGTCACGGATTGCGTGCCGAGCGCATGCATAAACAGAGCACAAACAGTGCGCAAACTAGTCTTCACGCTTTTCAGGCGTAAAAGATACTGTACAAGATACGCAAATTGCGGGATAATGCAACACCGCTTAACACACAAGCTGCAAAGCGAGAAGCCAGGCTATACTGTAGTTATGGGGCCAAATTACTTCATGTGAATAATACGGTATTAACTTAATTATGTATTGACATCTACAAATCATGTGGTGTCCAATCATCACCATTGTTATATCTGACGTATTTCGGTGTGTGCAATGTTTTACTTGGCACTATTTTCATGTACTTAACATAGTACAGTTATCTTTTTGCATGTTTTTATGACGTTGAACACTGATTGAACACTGCGAAAAATAAGTTTTACGTTTTGAGTGCACCTCAACTTATCAGCTGAAGTCGTATATTATCAACCATTTTCCCCTAGGTCAATTTTAACACACTATGATAGATGTTGGCATAACTTAACTTGTGATAAATTAAGCATTTTGAAGCTTATTGGAAATAAAAGGACTGCTATTTTATCTTCATTAGGGACCCACATCCTCAAACGACTGACTGAGCGGAATGAAACTAGTAAAAATGTAAAAGCTGTCCCTTGTTATCGTTGGTTTTCTATAGTATTTTAAGCATTTTATGATATCTGTTTCTTCTCTCTCACATTCAGCTCCTGATGACCAAGGCCAGAAAACACTTTGCTTGTCCAAACAAAGCATGGACACACGACAAAGCCAAATGAACAACTCAAGATGTGAAAGACTTAATGTGCCTGGATTTGTTGAGAAGGGAGTATGATGGCCGGGCGTTGGCATAAAGTCACTAGGGGGTACACATGTGTTGATCATACTGCATGATGCTAATCAAATAAGAGGAAACAATGATTGCAACTGGGTCAGCTGCGGTTTGTGTATGTCCAAATAAAAGGTGTGCTAGTCTGAATGGCTGCAGGATAAAAAGCGAGCAGCTTGGATTACATTAATAAACCTTGAGGGAAAATGAAGTAGAGCGGGAATAAAAGTGAGTGATTCTGAATGCAGACAAACTGAATTGAAGCACATCGCAAAATGTCAATTTAATGCACAGATAAGTAAATCTTACCATGTGGCTTGCATGTATGACATTGTAATTTATTTGCAAAACATATTGTACATGAAAATATTCTAATCTCTCTTTTAAGACACGACCGCACATTCATAATGGGTGTGCTGCCCTGCTGACAGTCAGGGACTGACATTAAGAATCTCTACCTCAATACCCTCCACCTTCCCTGGGGACCGTCAGGACCTCAGAGGGGCTGCCTATCAAATTTCTGTGTGTGTATGTGTGTGTGTGTGTGTTCAGGAGAGGGGTTGCTAGAATGAGAAAGCATGAGAGCATGTCCATTCCTTCTAACCTTACTGCTTCACATGTCAACCCTGAAATGGGCATCTACAAGATAGAAAAAGCATTTTCCTGCACTTCCTCCCTCCTGACTCTAGATGGCAGTCTGCCAATGTACAAAAAAACACCTCAACGTGGGCGCAAACAAAAACCAGAACTGCATGAAAAAAACACACATAATAAAATGAATCTAATCAAATCATAGAATAGACTCGCTGCTGTCTGATTTACTGCACTGAAATTGCATGTTTACTAAAAAGAGGGCCACCAGGGGGCAACAGCACAACACACCAGAACTAGGCTGGCAGCCTCACATCATTTGATTTTTTTAACTCACGTTTGAATACACAACATTTGGTCAGGGAGCGAATTAATCACCGCAATCATAAAATAATGAAGCATTTGCAAACAACGCGGCTAGACAATGAGATGTGCGTACAAGTGATTCATTTCTCCCCCTGGGAGATCAACTTGGCAGATGCTCAATTTCGGCACAGAATTATCAAAGCATAATAGTAAAACTGAAATGTTGACGGCAAAACAATACATATGTGGATACATATGCAATATGTGGAGATTATTTTGTACAAATAAATCATATGCCCAGGGATGACATTTCAATATAAGCTGATTTCATGCATATAGTCTCTGCTCTTGAGCGCTGTGACTTGTGAGGTATGCATATTATACATTTCTCATCATGGTCATATGTAATAACACTATGTAGCTGAGTCGGAGACATGCTGACCTGGAGACGTGGTCTATCTACTCTAACAAGAGTGAAAACAAGGTCCATTCTCACTTGTCAGTCAAACAAAAGCTGCTTACTATCATGGAGACAAAGAGGAAGACAAAAACTTGGTGGATGCGATCATACAGTATGTCATCAATCCAACAATGCCTCTGAATAGAGGCAATTTTATACTGTAAGTCACATTTTAGCATTCTTAACTGTCCTTAAAGTGTAAAAATAAGTTAACTACTAGTATTGGTAAAGCCCCAAATTAATAAAACTCTCTTAACTGTAGTTACAAAGAGACGTAAGACATAATGCAAAGGTTGTTAGCGTCTCAAGTAGCGGCGTCTAATGATTATACATGACACAAGCTGTGACCTGACAGTTTGAGGAAAGAGGTACTGCTAATATCGGTATCTGTTGATATTGGTATCGGTAATGAAGTGCTGAACAATATCGGTATATCAGATATCGGTATAAAGCCAATATCGAGCATCTCTAGCCTCAAGCATCTTACTTTTTAATATTCTTAATTAGTTTACAAGTGTCAGAAAGAAGTTAAACTCTGTAAAATGTCCAAAAAAACAACAGAACACTCTGAATGGAACTTTGAAGAACATACTGGATGATGACGGTGGAGTCTTTCCATTTTAAATGTCAGTCATCGTATTTCCCCGCGTTATTTTGGATTAAGTGTTGCAAAAAAATCCACTAAATGCAAGGAGAAAAAGTCATTGTTATATTACAATGCTAAAACAACAAAACACTTTTTAAATAATGTCTTACCTCCAAATAACAAGTAACAGCGTCTATCGCAGCTGATCAGACCATCATGGTCTTGGTCCAATTTAGAGGTGTGTTTTCCCTCAAAGATGTTGGTCAGTTTGAATTGAACGACGTTCAAATTTGGAGCTTTAACTGCATGTCGTGTTTGAAGGTTTTTCATGTACAGGAAGTGGATTTCCCCTGCAGCACTGTTAGAGCCGATCCCGTATTTGTTGTTACACCAAGCATTTCATGTACACTGACTGTAATGACAGTTGGCATCAAAGGCCAATTATGCAGGGAAGGATTTCATTTGTGGTTCGCATTTGTTTCTTCTTGCCTCTACATGCTATGATGAGGTGTTTAGTGGTCAGTCTTCTCAGGGGTGAAAGGCATGACAAATATAACCTCTGTGGATAACCTGACCCATCAAACAGTATCCGCATAGAAAGCAATAAACATGTGACTGAAGGCACGTGTTCGCTAAGTTGTCTGGTATGGACGGATGGTGGAAAAAGCTGCCATCTAATTTGGTTGTCTCTATGCGATGCTCAGTCCCTGGTGGATTCTTAGGATGTGACAGTTCAATACCTCCCTCAATATGCACACGCACACACACAAACGCATAGCAGCCCCCTACTTCCCTTGCCCTGAGGAAGCAGGAAGACCTCTGCTGAGTCCTCCATCTGGAGAGAGGCTATGATGCTATGATTATAAGCCTGCAGGGTGATTCTGTTTACAGATACACACAGAACATGTCAAATATGTTTCCTGTACTGTATATTGTTTTCCATCTTAGCTCCTTGACAACCTTCCTCTCTGAGTTAGCACCCATACCATGCAGTATGTTTCCACACAGTGTGTTGTTTTGCCACATCACTTTTCATCTTCCCGAGCTTCATCATTGACGTTTAGATGCACTAGAAACACTAAGTGTTATTGGCAGGCTCAAGGGAGTGTTGTTATCGATCCGGCAAACAATGAAAGAGGATGGAAAGTAACAGACAGAATGACACAACTTGGAGTGGAGCGCTTCCGATTCCTGAGATTACAATGTTATGTAAGGTTTGGGATGTTGTAATTCAACTTCTGCAAAGAACAAGAACAAGAAAAAAAACCACAATGACCTGCCTCGCTCTTGGCAGAAATAGAAAACAGATGTGAAACTACTCTTGACAGATATAAATGAAGCAATCTGGCTTAAACACTTTAATACTACCCAGATACTACAAGCTGTCATGTTGCCACATCTGCCCATTCACATACACGGGCATGGAGTGATGGCGGAGGCTACCTCCCTGCTCACGGAGAACAATTAACGGTTGAAAGTCTTGCTCATTTTGCTATCGCCTCTGGATGAGTCACCAGCACGCCAAATATGTGACAGCCACTCACCCTCCTGATCCTAAAAAAATGGTTCTAAAAAACAAGAAGATATAAGATACTGAGGGAGTCTGAGAGTAGTAGCATTTAGTAGGATTTTGTACAAAAATGAGAAATTAACTTAATTACTCAAATGTAATATAACATATATTTTGTTCCTCGAGAAACTTCTGAAAAAGACAGGTCATCTTATAGACCGGGTCGAGACATTTTAATATGTAAACCATCAGGTAGCGCCAAAAAAACTTCTCCAGTGAGTCTGAGCTTTTCTTCCTGTCACTCACCCATACTAGTAACTTGGCGAGATGAGAACGTGAAATGAAAAAGTGTCTCAAAAGTCTGTTAAAAAGTGAGCAACAACAGAGGAGGGGTTATGATAGTAATTTTAAAACCATGGGGCAGAGTTCAAACATAAAATTTGATGAATGATATTTCACTGATATTGAAATATTGAAAATGATTCATTTTTTCTCCTTCTTTTGTCTTTGATTTTGTCTAAGGCATTTGCGATAACTTGCAATGAGTGTTTTACAGCACTATGGAGGAATTTTGGACCACTCATCTTTGCAGAATTGTAATTCAGCCACATTGGCATTCCAGCATGAAGCGCCTTCTTAAGGTCATGCAGCGCCTTCTTAAGGTCATGCAGCGCCTTCTTAAGGTTATGCAGCATCTCAATAGGATTCAGGTCAGGACTTTGACGAGGCCACTCCAAAGTCTTCATTTTGTTTTTCTTCAGCCATTCAGAGGTGGACTTGCTGGTGAGTTTTGGATCATTGTCCTGCTGCAGAACCCCAAGTTGGTTTCAGCTTGAGGTCATGAACAGATGGCCGGATTTTCTCCTTCAGGATTTTTTTGGTAGACAGCAGAATTCATGCTTCCATTTATCACAGCAAGTCTTCCAGGTCCTGAAGCAGCAAAACAGCCCCAGACCATCACACTACCACCACCATATTTTACTGTTGGTATGATGTTCTTTTTCTGAAATGCGTTACTTTTACGCCAGATGTAATGGGACACACACCTTCTAAAAAGTTCAACTTCTGTCTCGTCAGAACACAGAGTACTTTCCCAAAGGTCTTGGGGATCATCAAGATGTTTTCTGGCAAAATTGAGACGAGCCGAGACGAGTCATGAACACTGACCTTAACTGAGGCAAGTGAGACCTGCAGTTCATTGGATGTCGCTGTGGGGTCTTTTGTGATCTCTTGGATGAGTCGTCGCTGGGAACTTGGGGTAATTTTGGTTGGCTGGCCACTGCAGGGAAGGTTCACTACTGTTCCATGTTTTTCGCCATTTGTGGATCATGGCTCTCACTGTGGTTCGCCGGAGTCCCAAAGCTTTACAAATGGATTTACCTCTTCCAGACTGATAGCTCTCAATTAATGTCAGTTATGTTTTAACGGGGGAGCGCAATCACTTTTTCACATAAGGCCATGTAGGTTTTTTTTCTCCCTTAATAATAAAAAGCTTTATTTTAAAACTGCATTTTGTGTTCAGTTTTGTTGTCATTGACTAATATCTAAATTTGTTTGATGATCTGAAACATTTAAGTGTGACAAACATACAAAAAAATACAAAATCAGGAAGGGGCAAACACTTTTTCACATATAAATTTGGCGTTCTGTCAAGTACAAACACAACCACAAAGATTGTGCATGGCAACAAATGTTCCTTTCTGATGTAGAAATGTACTGTAAAAGGTCTTTTGAAAAAAATCACAGAAAATTCAAAGTTACTGAAGAGCAGAGAACAAAGAGCTGCAGTGTTCTTGCCTCCAGTTAGATTCAATCTATCCGTCAATATTCCAACAAGCTGTGAGAGAGTTTGACAAAGAAACAGCAAGAGTTGATCCACTTTGCTCTGCAATAAAAAGGCTGCATATGGCATTTGACTTGCAAGTAAAATGACTTATATTACTTAAAAAGTCCAAACGTCCAGTTTTCTCAGGACATGTGACACGTTTTCACGCCCTGTCCGGGCCATCTTGTTGTTTTTTTTTTAGAAAGTCATGTGATGAAAACAAAATAATGCTAACTTAAAATAAACATTAATATTTGTCCATTGAACTGTATTAGAAATGTATTTTCTGTGTGATTCCAAACATTTTAAATATTTTCTTTTGTAAAAATTGCTGAATTTGTACATTTCTTGAGCAAATCCGGGGCAGAAACCTAAGTTGAGGCCGGCGTGAGTGTCTCTTCTCGGCTTAGCACGCAAGGCCTGCCTGCCATCTGAGAGCACTCAGTCAGTGCACTCAGTTGGATCATGGCGCCTGTCAGTTTCTGTTTGCCAGCATGTCGCTAATAATATAATGTTGCAGCAATATTTATTATGCACCATGACTTTCTACAGCCTGTGTAATGCCTTTAATGTAAGTGTGACGTCATTATTCTTGCTAATGGACAATAAAATACAGAGAAATATCATATGCTGCTGTACTCGCCTCATCCTGGAGGGGTCGGGCGTGTATGAGCTGGAAGGTACTTGTTGCTGCAAGATATTGTTATACTCTTGCTGAATGATTGAATGGATTTCACTGCCAAAATGTATGATTGTATGATTATATATTAAGCTCATCACAAGGCGATCAGACTTCTACAACAAACGTTTCCTGGAGAAGGAAAGGCTGTATGTACTTCATGTACAGATATAATATAAGAAAACAAAGAAGTACTTGAAAACTATTGACAACATTTTTTCACCAAAGTCAATTGTTATATCTTATTTGTTTTGTTATACTCTTAATGAGTAGCCTGTATTAACATTAAAAAAAATATATGTCAGTGCCTCAACAGCCATGAACCTCACCACACGCACTAAGTAATGTTTGATGTACTACACTGCTGATGGGGATGTCATAAAACTTCATGTAAAAAAATCCAAACTATCCAGTTCCTGGACAAGTGAGTAGGATGCTAGTTTACTTCTGATATGTCTTTCTCTGCTATGAAAATGAAACTGAAATCACTACCAGGTCTCATCTGTTACCCATCAATTAAATGACACTTTAGTTGGGTGAGATCCAATGCAAGAATTGGATCACAAATTCTGCCTTTACAAAGATAATAATGCTCCGTTTTGATATACAATATCAGGGAATGCAAGAAACTCCAGGAACGAGTTTAAAAAAGTCACAAGAGGATAACAATCTGCCATTAGCGACAATGTGATAGAAAAAAAAATTGGACTCTCATCACTTGCACTGACTGATCAATGATGCAGAGATGTGTGGGATGGAGGCAAGAGAAAATCCCTGCGAGACCCAACCAGCTGATCCCGATGGACACTGAAGGAGAAGTGTGGAAAGACGGTACAAAAAAAACCCAAAACATCATATATCGCTAATAAAATTGTGGGGGGACAGAATGCTTCTATTTCTATAGTCACTACCACGCTGGTTGGTGGAATTTTATTTTGCATAATAAAGCGATTGATGCTGATGCGTTTGCATCACAGTTTCCTGTTCGAAGCTTGATGGCAACAAGTATGACAAAAAGAACGCTTGTGTTTTATGAGTACTTAAGACAATATTAGCAATCCACTATGGTAATGTTGAGAACCATTCATATTTAGGGACCAAATCAACCATAATGGGGCATTTTTAAGGTCATTGGAGATGTAAAAAAGAGCCCAAGAGATGACACTGCATATCAAGTAGATGATTATTGGTTTTGGTATTGCAGTGGCATGAAACTCTTGGTCTGACAGCAAATGCAAATTTGATGGGATTTAAACAGATCCGATATGGCACTAGGATCCAAATGCTGTGGAAGTGTGATCTTGGGATACTCTATCATTAAAAAACACACATATGACCATTGTAACATTTTCAGAGAAAAGCTGCACTGCAAGTTACTGACATTTCATAAATAAATAAGTTTAAAAAATAAAAAAAATAAAATTATAATGCATTGCCTCCTTGCTGGACTTCTTTGCTGCACATTGTTGAGAAAACTCACTCAACTCATTATCTTTTCTCCACTGAAAACTGACCTTTACTTGCTTAATAGCAAGCTGACAAACGAAGCCACCGCTAAAAGATCAAGATTGTTATCCCAAGGATAAATGGTTAGAAATTAATAATGATAGAGACACACTTTAGAAGGAAATCCATAAGGAAGGAACGAGGTACAGCAGATCTGAAAGACTAAATAGCAATTGAAGGCTGATGAAATAAATGTGGCTGCAACCAAACTGTCTATACACCATAGAAAAATGGCTTCCTATGTGCATAGTGGGCCTCAGGGTAAGCATATACAATATATTCAGTGAAAATGCTCCTTAAATTGACGCCTTGGGCATTTCTGAGGTTATAAAAGCCATACTGGAGATGCTTACCACAGATGATTGATGGCTGCTGGATAAAAAGAGGGAGGAAATAAAGCACAAAAGAGAATCCCGACTTTTGAATCTCTGCTGGAAAGTATCCTCATACAAAAAAAGAAGATCAGAACATTCTAACATTATATATATTATTATTTCTATATCTGCTTTAGCAGAGAATAAAAGAATTCTGTTGTATTGAGTAGAAGAATGCTGCCCAAAGGAGTTGCAATGGTGTAGCTAACTACACAAAAAAAAATTCTACCGAAAAACTACACTTGTGGCGTTACTTTGGAATCAATGCTAGCATGCATGCAATACAGATATTTTCAAAGGTTTATAATCATAAAACCAATGACCAATGACCTATAAACAATTACTTACTAAGTCCTGCCTGTGCACTTCAACCACCATATTTTCACAACCATCAGGTGCACAGTATTAAAAGGTGCAGTCTCAGTTACAGATGCTATTTTTGTATTTAACACATACACAAGGCTATTATTGGGCGCGGTGAAACATACGTAGCGTGTCGCTCAGAAGTCAGTGAGGAAGCAACAGTGCTTTATTTCTTTGGACAGATTAAGAGCATAACTCTCATTCAGTTTATCAAATCCACTTGAAATCAGGATGGTCATCACTCAACACAACCGTTTCAGTCATGGTGCGCAACTAAAAACATCACACAGCAACACAAAAACAGAAAAGACACTACTGCTACTTTTGCAGAACAACAACTAACAACCATGTAGCTCAAACATGTAACTTTAAGAGCATTTGAACCAAAACACTACCGCAAAGCCCGCTGGGGAACAGGAAGTGCTCCCAGCGACGCTACAATACGCTAACATGCATGCTATTGTATGTTTTTAAAAAGCCTGCAGGAGCAAAACTGAGTTCGGTTGTACTTTATAATCGCTTGTAATTGCACAATCGCTTGTTAGTCCTCTGAAAGTGTGTGTGTACCACATTTCACTGCGATTCGGCTAAACAACCTTACAGTAGGTGTTTTGTAGGGTACACTGTACTTTCACAAGTTCCTTGAAAAGGAACTGGACAAATATTGGAGACGATATCTCGACTACAAGGAAATTGAAGACAAAACTCACAACGACTTGATGCGGTTTGAAGTTGAGATGACACCATTATCTGTATCTGTAACACTCCAATAAAAAACACACACAACAATAAAAACAATAAATAAAATGCAGTATCAAGTCTCCATAACCCAAAATTGCACTTCAATAAATAATGAATGTTGGGTATTATCCCTTAACGGAAAGGTTTAACAGAGCGAACAACAGTCTGTGAGCATGCACCATTTTTCGCTGTTTTGTTTATATTTACTTTGCCGACCAAACGCCTTAGTTAGCGTTGACTTTCAGGACGAAGGCTCTGCTGCACCTCCAGCAGTAGATTTTTTTCCCAATTGAGAAGACTGGACAGGATGGTTGTGTCTGAGGTGTGCATGCAAGTTGGTCGTATTCCCCTTCTCTGTCGTCACTACTTTCGAACAAATGGGACATATCAGTTCTTTGGTGTTCATGCGCTCACCTTGTTCATTCTGTTAAATACAGAAATATTCCCACACTGGGGCACAAGACACAAGATTCCTTTTGAATAGAACATGTACAGAACACAAATTAATGTTCCTTTCAATCGGGATATCCCGATAGGTGTATACATGACCCAATATTCGTTAGAAAAGGAGTAACCCAGGGGTAGTATTCGGGTTTTTAAAAACGGGAATATGAGCATATTGTGGTCTTTCAAAAGGGTCATTGGGGTTTACAGGGCAGTGCGCAACCAGGTTATTGCTAATATTCCGGTTATTATAGGGTTATTTGACTGCATGTGAACATACTGATTAAATTGTGAACGTATGAGCCCCTGTAAATCCTGCATGGAAGTATGAAGTGAAGTGGGACGCTGTGTATATCTGCATATATCTTTATTTCACTTTAAAATGCTGTATAATAGTCCTATATTAGTCTGGACATGTGGATTAACAGTTCTTTGTTCTATCTTTCTATCTTTGTTTATCTCACAGAGGTGCGAATTACACAATGTTAAAACACTGTAATATGCACTCTAAAAGTTGCGTGAAAAAAAAAATAGAATGTTCTCCTTGACGGGCCCTGACAGCGTGGCACTAAAGCGTGGTGTTATATTGTTTGTAAGTCACAGCTTCGCATGGTGTAAAAAATACATTTTCTCATATTCTCTGCTGCAGTCGAGTGAGGGACACGGGCAGAGCTGTGCCTCGCAGTGCTTTTGTCAGAGGGGTAGGGGCCAGGTACTCGGGCAGGGAGCAGCAGATGGAGACACACAGGACGGGAGCAACAGAATCTTCGTGCAGCAAAAAAAGTTAATATATCGATTTCATATTCACTGATATCGATTAATCAGGGATACGTCAGAATCAGCCTGCCGATACATCGGTTGGGCTCTAATTGCAAGTGTCAACATTTAAAAGTTAGGATTTATGGTATATGAATGGATGAATGAAAGGAATTATCAGTAATAGATATGGAGAAGGAGTAGGATTAAATAAGCTCTGCTTCCTCCTACTCCTTTTCCCACATGTTAAATTGTGCAAATATAACCACTGAATGGAATGTTCCTTAATGTAACTTGTTAAGCATGTCTGAAACAGATAAACCATGCCATACCGTACCATGAAGCTTCGGAAGAAATTTCAAGGCAATCCAAATTACGGGGTAAAACACTGGGTTTTAATAAAAGTGCCACCAGGTGGTGTATTGGTCAGAAAAACACTAGCACAGGCAGTGTTCACAGTGTTCACTAGTTGAGACTGAGTCAACAGTGCCTCTGCAGGGTGCAATCAAGTAGTGGACTACCCCCTTTTCCACAGCGGGCGCGGTTATCATTTATTCAGAATTTTGCAAAGACTGAGTGTGTTTCCACCAAAATTATGCTCAGCCCCCAACTTTCCCAGAAACAAGTACCTAGTCGAGCGTTAGAATTCGGTGGAATTCTTGACCATCCCTAGTCATTGTTTTTGATTTGATCTTCAGGATTAGGATCGGCTGCCGATCCGCTGTGTTTGTGAAGATCGGATAATATCGGCTTCCGCCACAAAATCGGGCTGATTACGTTCGTAACTCTGAGCCAGACTCCAACATGGTAGGTGCAGTAATGCGCCTCAAAGATGGTTGCCACTAGACTCGCGCCACCCGCAAGAAGAAGAAAACACCAACATGCAGACTTGTCTGCAGTGTACCGTGGTAGTGGTTATGTTAGTTTCACGTTGGACATTGGGTATTCAGCTCCGTAGCTACAGCAATAGCTCCCTCTCACTGTGCCCGGACTGCTGTGTCATGGTGTAGGGAGCTCGCATGGGAAGTGCTGCTCCAACCGCTGGTTGTGTATAATAGGGACCGCACAAACACTACTAAACATATCAAAACGGAGGCGAAAGAACTTAGAAATTCCTATGTTCTGGAGCGTGAATGGAACCTAGCGGGGTTCGCTTAGTTCAGCTCGCGCAGCTGTGTGTGCGTGTGTGTCCGCCACTCAGGCTGGATGAGTTTCCAGCATTTTCACCGTGTTGTGTTTTACTGCTTTAATGTAAGGACCATTTTACAAAGCCCACTAACGACATGTAGGTTCTGAGTGAAAAAAGATGAGAGGCAAGTTTATTCTTGCACCCAGCGCGTATCAAACGTCAATTGCCATTCACAACACACAAAACACATTCCGGCCTTCAAAATAGAAGAAAAAATAGAAGAAAAATATTAGAAAAGTTAGTTAAGCTACATACATTTCTCAATTACTGGACAAAATAGGCCAATGATGTATTTCATCAATAAATGTAAGGGTTTTTGCATATCGTTCACTAACACAAATAGCACACACTCTATGCTGGTAAAATAAGTGGAAAAGGTAAAAAAAAAAAAAACTGAATTCTGAAAAGTAAAAACGGAATTTGTGAAAAAATAAAACGGATTTCATTGGGCCCTAAGAGCGTTTGTTAAAAAATGAAATAAATTCTAAATAACACCAAAAATTGATCTATAACCATGACAAATGATTAGTCCTACCCTAAAAGTATTTTGCACGCCCATTTTTTTCAAATGTATCTTTTACTGGATGGACTTTAATTGGATCTTTTATTGGATTAGGGACTCACAGGGGTTTGTACAATACTGTCGGTCATGCTGTGTAATAAAATAAGTACATTCAACAATACTTTGATTGCATTATTTTTAATGCTTTAAAGAGCTATTTTCATAACCATATTCAATTCCACAAATTTATGTTCGTAACAAAAGCATTTTCTTATTTAAAAAAAAAAAAAAAAGATCGGTATTGGATTGGATCAGCAAGACTATAAAAAAAAATCAGATCGGAAGTCTAAAAATGTGGATGGGGACATCCCTGGTTGTGATCATTGATGTTTTTTAAAAAGTCGGTAATTTCATCTTTAAGTTGCAGAGCAGGATGAACCACTGGCACAATCACTGGCAGTGCCAACCCAATTTAAGAGCAGCACTAGCTCACGCTCTCTAGAGATCAGTTCAGTGCCCGTCTGTTAATACCTTTAGCCCCCAAAGTCCCTGTCAGTGGAGGGATCGGCAGAGAGATAACACACATACGCGCACACACAAATCTATAACTGCTAGATTAGCTTTATTGCTTGCCGAGCTAATCTTCTGAGTCAACAGAGCAATGCAGACATGGCTCAGTGTCAGAAGCCACGACAGCCAACAGTCACTCATTTCACTCAGATTCCGCAGTCTTTAAAACCCCAACCTCCTTTTTCGGCGCTCCGTGTGGCTTTGCTGTTCAATTCATAGTCTCGACATTTTATGCACACTATCAGAAGAAAACGGAAATAAAATTTTCATTTGGTTCTAGCTTTCATTTCCAAAGCATGCCAATGTTTATATGTATGTTTATATATGTGCTTATATGTGATCCTTTCAAACCATACGGCTGCTGCCATTTTGACAAGATTCTTTCCTTTAGACTCGACAGCAGACATTGAGGGTGCATACATTTCCGGAAAGTGAACACGCAGGGTGCAAATTTAGCCTAGAAGCTTCTTATCAGGTGACTGATTCATATTTGAATTTGAAGCCGGTTAAGTGAAATAGTACATGGGAAAGCCTTCAAGTCACGATAGCAACATAGACGTGGTGTAATGACCATTTTGCAAGTCAGTGTAATAAAGCTCTACCTAAAGCTCAGCGGCCGCAGGCGGCTGATAATGGTCTTTATGGCAACAGTGATTGGCCACACTGAGCATGCAGGCCTCAAAGGACACATCTTGCGGCATCAGATACCTCAACTTCAAAGCTGTGGTTCAAAGAGAGGGTACAACACAGGATTCACATCAGCCAATCTCCATTCAAAAATGCCCATATTTACATGAATGAACACCATACATTTATATGCCAAAGACAAGTCTATCAATCAAGTAGACATTTGCTTCCTTGTCCTTGCTTTTTCTACAGTCGGCCACTTTCTCATAGAGCAAGCACACATTCTTACTTACTTTTCAAACTACACTGTTCTTACCTTTTATCTGTATATGAAGTACATGCAGCACTTTCCTTCTCCACGTTCTGATACTTTGTTGTAAAAGTCTGACCACCACATGGTGAGGTCGGGTATTCATTCGTCCCTCATTGGTTCCAGCCCCGACCACGATACGAAGGCCCTAACCCTTCATTATCTGTTTCACCTTAACAACGAAGTACAGTAGTACCTCGCATAACGTAAACCTCCTTTTACGTAAATTCCACTGAACGTAAAGAATTTATGTAAAGTTTTTGCATCGTATTACGTAAGGAATTCCATATAACGTAAAGCGTCAAGTCGGTGCAAGCGACAGAGGGACTAACAGAGTACACTTGGTGACGCCTTCTGATGCTTTACACTCTCATTGGCTTATTATACGCCTACGCTCTTATCTCATTGGCTGACTTATCCAGTGCGTCCATGTTTGTATGTGAGCTCCCTTCCTCATCGTAGTCGCCCTTAAACTAGTTTGCACGCATTGAAATCTCTTCTTAATTTCTTTACTTTTCTTTGTGTTAAAATTACCGTAGTCATGGGCCCTGAACCAAGTGTAAGGGATAAGAAAAAAGGGAAAAGTTGTCGATCGAAACGAAGCAGGAAGTTATCCACAAATTCTGACGCTTCATGCTCTCATTGGCTGATTATCGGAGCACCGCCTACGCTCTCATCTCATTGGCTGATGATCGGGGCACCGCCTACGCTCTTATCTCATTGGCTGACGTATCCCTAGTACACAAAAATTAGTACACAAAAATTTAAGAAACGGATATAATTTTTGGGCCATTTTGACATCTGAAGTACTGTTTTAAGAACACAAAATATAAAAGCAATCTCAATAAAACTGTGTTCTGCTCACAAAAATGTCTGGGAAATGAATCCAACGTCATATGTAATTTAATTTAAGCTTTGAAAAAGAAATGGAAAAATACCTACTTTTTATGGTGTTGTATAGCACAGCTCAGCGGTATAGTAAACATGTTTTTTTTTCTTTTCACTGCTCTCAAAAATCAATTAAGGCTCAAGATTTCTCTGAAAAACAGCAGGAGGAGGGAGGGGCACGATCATCGTTCTGCATTGAAAAATAGAACGTTAACCATCTAAATGGGCGCGACAAAGGTTGAAACATGACTGAGCATCTCAGAAAAACTTCCCTCTTTGAGCATCTCCACCGCTGCTCCTCTCCTCCTCTGCTTAAAAGAAAATACATTAGAAAAGAAATGCAAATTATCAAGCTTTAATTGGAGCCCAGGCAGGAAATCTGACAAATCCATAAGCGGCAGCACTTAAATCTACAGATGGAAACTAGCACTGCGCTAAATCTGGACCGCGACAAATATGTCCATTAATGTGCACTGTCCCATCCAAATGAATCTATCTAAATGGAGAGAGCACACAAAAGAGAGAAACTAGCTTTTAAAGAAGCACTCCAGATAGACTATATCTCTTTCTTTCTGAAAATGTGCACATATAAGTGCTTTCCCCACCACAAGGAAATAATAAACCATCAAGGACTGAAAGAGAAAAAAGCCATAGAGATTTCAAAGATTTTTAATTCAATTCAGTTAATTTTAATAAATACTCACAAATCCCCATAATTCCCCTCCTGGTTGTTCATCAAAAACACTAACAAAATAAAAAATGGTGGATGCACCCCCCCACTGTAAACACACTCCAATATTGCACACAAACAAACACGGCGGCCATATTTTTCAAGGACATGCCATTTTTTCCATAATTTTAAGGCAGTTGGGGCTACAGTATCAGAATTAGTGCATATTTGGTTTCGTAACATGAATCAAGCAACAACATTCATAGTATGAACATAGATTTTTAACGCAGAAAATGTATGTCGACTGGGGAATACTCACCGATATTTGGGAAATGATTCTTTTGTAAACATAAATCCATTCAATATCATAATTCAACTGGTGCCACCTATTATATTGAAATAAACAGCTATGGCCACTCCCTTCAAAGAACAATACCACATACACAAACACATTCTGTCATTTGGCTAAAACATGCTCCACTATGTACATTCTCCCACCCCCCACCACTATTCCTCATACCGTTTCAAAGTTATTGTTGCTACGGATGTCACACAGTAACCCCTACACAGGCTCCATCGTATTTGTACAATCGATCAAAAGGTGCTAAGCGGATTAAATGTTGAGGATGGGTCAGGGTGGCAGCCTGGTCTTGGGTTTGTTCTGACTCAGCTCACCATCTCACTATAGGAACTGGAGATGAAAGGTGTGGCTTGAATGCCGCTGAGACAGGCCAATTACTTAGCACACCTTTCCCTAGCTGGCTGCCACATGCTGCCTTATCTCCACATGACATCTTTCCACTTCCCTGTGCTTTGTAAATTAAATTCTCTTTAATTAGAGTGAACTGCATTGTTATATGCTAACGCTTTACTAATAGGCTGTGTTGGGTGCCTGCTTGTAGTGTACATTTATTTAAACTAGTACACGTGACTATGTGAAAGAATGCCAAATACACTCTCAGGTGTATTTTTAGGGATACAATGACTTAAGTAGTGACATCAAAGTTCTTCAGTATGCTCGATGCTGACTTTTACAGCAATTTACGTATTTTACCCTGGAAATTGTACAGTTACGTTAGCGCGCAGGTGTCAAACACAAGGCCCGGGGGCCAGATGTGACCCGCCACATCATTTCATGTGGCCAGCGAAACCCTGGGAATAATGCATGTCAATAATGCACTTCACCTTTGTCCTTCTGAATGTATTTGATCTGTCATTTTGACAGAAAAATTGTACTGCATGCAGTTCTTCTAAACGTCAGTGTTATCTATTCATGCAGCAAGACATTCCAAGCATTTTTCAAAAAGAAATACTTGAATGTCTGCTTGTCACCATGACATTCTCACTTCACTTCTCATTTCGAAGCAAGTTATCCATCAATTTGTTCGTAAAAATATAATAATCAAATGCAAGGGCAATTGTGTAATAATACCATGAGGTTATATTCATATTTCTATTCATATATACTGAGAGTTAAAAGTGGCATGTGGCCCTCAATAGAAATGAGTTTGACACCCCTCCTTTAGAGTGTGAAAACTGGCTCTTTTGTGCATATTAGTGTAGATTGTACCTGAAATAACATAAATTGCCTGAGACTGAACATTTCATGGAAATTGTCTTTGCACTGTAAAGACAAATGTAAAGTAAAATCCAAAAAGGTGCCTGTACCAGATCTCAAACTTGCGACCTGCCAGACCACAAGCAACGTCTGCACACGCTGAGCTGATGCTTTCTTGGTGAGTGATCTAAGGGTACACTTGACACCAATAAGCAATCTGGGCTGTTTTTTGGGCTCACTTGACACCTAGGATGTACTCAAAAGAGGTCATTTTCAACGGTGCCTGACTTGCGTGCCATTCTCTCTCCCTCTCCTGGCCCCCGCTGGCCTGTGCTCACGCTGGGCATTTGGGATTTGTGTTTGCTTGTACCATCACTTCTCTTTTTGCCTGACTTTGTGGAGTCAGGCAATAGCTATTATATATAACTATTAGGAGTGTCATTGTCACTGTGATGAGATTTCTCATTTCTCTCAATAATAAATAAATCAGTTAAATGAAAATGAACTTCAGAATTTTGCCAGCCTCCATATCCTGTATTGTCATGTGCATGCATGTCTGTTTTCCTAGTCTCTCGCCTCCAGAAAGGCAGGAAGAAGGTTCACTCGGCGCATTGGTTCAGCACCTAAACGCTCTATAGAACAACGGCGTTCCATAGAACAATGGCAGACAGATTGAGACCTTTGTCAGTCATACAGTCGCTTTGTCTCTGTGAGGTTTGGTCGGCAAAGTAAATACAAACCAAACAGCGCTAAATGGTGTTCGTTCACAAAAAGTCATTGCAAAAGAAATGCTGCTCTTTAATAGAGCTGAAAAGCCAACATTTCAAGAAATACTGCAATCGGTGAGAAAATATACGCTGCAAATGGCAATTCTACAACTTTAAGGAGTGACAGATAACATATTAAAGGGGATATTGCATTATTATCATATATTTATGATGATATATTTATTGTTTTTATTATCGTGTAGTATCATAACATAGTTTGGACTCAAAAATATTGACAATAGTATTGTTTAGCGTCAATTTGTGAGACAATAAAAGCACCTGCATTGTTTTGTGACTTGGTTAAATAAAAAGTGTGTTGTTACAGTCACATTTTTTCATTGCACTTTTCTTCAAATTAATGTTAAAGTCTCGTTCTCGTGGACCCAACCTTGTGCATCGTCTCTGTCTAGGTCAAGAACACAGTCCTTGTGGTTTGTATTTACAGTCGCCCCTCACTACATCATGGTTTGAATATTGCTCTCTCACTCTTTTGCGGTTTTTCAAATATTAATTAATTAATAAATGATCATTGCTTTGTGGTTTACTATGGCCCATTATTAGTCACAAAATACTGAAATACAAGTTAAATGTTGTATTATGGCGTCAGTAATGACACAAAACATTGATGAGACATGACATATCAAATTACTGTCACACTGTATGTAGTCAGCCATGGTATGTCCCACATGAGGGAGTGGCATGAGGGGGTGTGGAAGTGGTAAGTTTTTGGCTTCTTATTTTGTCTTTCTGCCCCACTCCGTTTGAAACCCTTTCTTAAGTATCCAAAAAATAAATTGGAGGCTAAATAGGTAGCTCGCTAGCATGCCACGCAGACTTGGCTGTGTCCTTGCGGTGATCCCCCCCATATCCTGCGCATTAGCAATGTGGTGTAAACAAAACACTAATAGGACTATAAAAGTAACTATAGGGGTGTTATTTCCTGTCCACATGGCTCTAATAATGGTAAGAAATGTATTTAGAAAATCATAAACACGCATTCTATGCTCTAATTACGAAGATACTCAATTTGATAACATTGAATTTTATAGCTGCGGAAATTCACTAAACTGCGATAAACGAGGGATGACTGTATTGAAAATTCAAACCAAACATGCTTTAAGTGTAAAACAGGTAACAATGGTGATTTACTGCAACGCCTCCCTCGATCTCTGAATTGCTTGAAGCAAAGTTGTGTTTTCAGAACCACATATGGCTGGTTTTTATAACAAACTACAGATCAACAGTGGGTTTCTCATTTAAATGAACAAAACAATCATTAATAGAAGGGGCTCAGCCTTACTCAGCAAAATGGAAAATGCATGAGTTTTTCTTCCAAAAAGATCAGATCATTTTGAATAGAAACAACATACAAGGTGTTGGATTCAAGCAAATGACATTATCAGACCATCTGCAACGTTGATCTTCCTATTATCACACTTACTTTTATCACTATTCTGCAGCGATGAGCCACATCACCCACATATGTCTGCCAAAGAGTAACTCTTGTCCATTTTTAATCCAACTGAGCTCTCGCACCATGTTTTTGTGAACAAAGTCAATGCAAGCACAATAGGCTCAGTAGTATCCACAGTAAAAGTCACAACACTGTCAAAAAAATTCAATAGCTTTGCAGGTTGAAATGAAATTTTCGGGTGGAATATTCAGTGACACGCTGAAGAAACTGAAAAGCAATAAAGAAGAGAACTCTGAATTCAAATTTACATCATAAATCTTGTGAAATATGGCTCCAGCTGCAGCCCGTACATAAAGTACAGCAGGTACCACAGCAAAAGCACCACTTCTTTGGAGACCTTTCTTTATTCAGAGTGTCACTTCAAGCAGCAAAGGGAACTCTGTGAGCTTAACTCTTATCCTCATATCCCACTGCCTTTGCAAAAGAAACACAATGTGCACATGGACAAAGGACGCTAGCAGGAGAGCTCTGTGTAATTACGGCAAGGTTCATTATGAAACCTTATATTTCATGGAAAATGGAAAATGGCATAGCTGAGAAATGATGTCAACAGGTCTGCAGTGACAAAACAAATGACATTTTTTCCTGGACAAACATACAGTGGTGCCTCGGTTAACACCCACCCCAGTTAGCGCATGTTTCAGTTAACAACCACAACTTTTGCTAAAATTTGCTAAAAAAAAATTTTTTTTAAAAAAAAGAGACGCCCGTCGTCATTTCAGAGGTAGGACCTTCTGGAACGGAGTTATGACATTAACCAAGGCGACACTGTACCCTAAAAATTAGGGCTGTCAAAAATAACATGTTATAACGGCAGTAACTCAATTATTTCATAAATGACATTACTTTTTTGTACGTAATTAAGGCATGCGCCTCATGGCAAGCCACACCTCTCTGTTATGACGGAGGCAAGTGTAGTCTGAGGTCTGATGTTTTCAAGGAGGCATTTTTGTGATGCAAATGTATTACTCTTTTGAACGCATATTGTTTTGAGAAGCCCGCCAACTAAGCAGAACTACGCACCTCATCACCAAAATCCAACTTGAACTCGGCTCACGAGACGAAGTGGGGGGTAAGTCCCTGTTGATGCACTACACTGCTGATGGGGATGTCATACTACGTCACGTCAAAAACTCCGAACTATCCCTTTAAGATACTAAACTTCTATTTCAATTACAATACAATACAATATACTGTACGCTCATGAGAGGAGATCATCGACTCGATTAGACAGAAGCACAAATGTTATTTGGTATTGTACGTGATTGATGACCCATGCATAGATACTGCAAATTACACATTTGTGCATCTTTGTTTAATAATTGTCTTATTGGCATCTAAGATAATCAACACTGACACTTGGCTAAACTAGTTTCTAAACATGCCATCAATTTGTGCTTCCGTAAACATCGGCATTTGGAATGGGTGCACACGGATAAATTATGCATTGTGGCAACCTAATTACTATCTATCATAGTTCCAGTACATTTTGATTCAAGTATGACAAAACTGTTTATTTCTTTTCTTGACACAAGTAAGCCTCTTCTCCTAAAGAGCAATAGGGAAGGGAGACAAATAGGCCATGGCAGAGTTTCAAGTCAGTCTCTGGTACTGTGTGGGGGGGGGCAATGACAGTGGGCAAAGATCCTGATTTCAACACTACTGTGGTCCAATTGTGACATAAGATGGCAGCAAAACAACAGTAGGTTGGCGGTAAGCCACAAGGGAGAGACTCCTCAGCTATGGTGGGTTGCATAAGAAAGCAAACGCAATATGCGTAATAACTAAGGGAATTAAGATAGCTTTACCAAGCAGACCTGCAACACAATTCTGGACATTCTGACAGCAATGATAAACCATGCATGCCATAAATAGACGCTACAACGGGGCTACTCAACTGGCTGCCCGTGGGCCAAATCCAGCCCAGGAATGACACAACCCCGGCCCGTGAGTTCAGTTCAAAAATGTTTGCGGCACATTTCTTAAAATGCTAAAGCGCAATATAGAACAGGCGTTCTTAACAATCTCAGTGGTGTCAACCAGGAATCCAATGGTCATTAAGTTGCGACCCACTTTTATTTAAGTCATTTTTATTTTTATGTTGCACACTTTTATTTAAAGGGAAACTGCACTTTTTGGGGAATTTCGCCCATCATCCACAACCCTTATGTGAGACATGAACACACAACTTTCTCTTTTCTGCGCATTCTAAAGATATAAAAACAGATCAAAAGAGACAACTCATTACTGCACATAATGGGATCCACCTAAGCCACCTACAAAGACCGCTACTAAAACATCTCCAAAAACCTCCAACAAGGTTAGATGGTTTTATATCCGTGCTGTGACCATGTAGTAACAGGTACAGTACATTCATGATAACATGTTATACATGTAATAGTATTTTGCATATTTTGGCCATTTTTAGCATTACCGGAACTTCCTTCCTCATTGATTTCACATAGCAACATAGAAACGAACGCCTACACCTCTCGTTAACTTTTCCAAACTCAGAAATCAAAACACAGCAGCAGTGGTGTCAGCTCAAATATGTTGCCTTACCTTTTTTGTGGTGGTCTGCAGCGCTGTGAGCAGCGATGCTGGCGTGCTGTGGGCGAGTCTGTGGGCTAGTTGCTAGCGGGCTAGTAGCTAGCCAGTGTGTTCTGGCTAAATGTCAATGTGCCAGTAATGTCGTTCGATCAGCGTGACAATATTAATAATAATAATAACAATGTCGCTGTAGCTTGGTTATATGCACGTCACATTATATGTAAATGGAGCATTGTTGGCGCTTTTTGGAGGCTTTTTCAGAGGGCTTTATATGCGGAATAAGTGGTTCCCATACGTGCAGTCTCTTTTTATCTGTTTTATATCTTCAGAACGCACAGAAAAGAGAAAGACATACAGTATGCGTTCATGTCTCACATAAGGATTGTGGATTATGGGCAAAATTAAAAAAAAAATAGAAAGGGCAGTTTTCCTTTAAGTCATTTTCATTGTACATTTAGTCTTTCATTTATTTATTTTATTCATTTTTTTTTTTAAGTCAAACCAAGCAAATGTATTTGTCTTTTTATCTTTTGTTTTTTTTTAAACATTAATGCACATAATTACATGTTCAAACTGCAGTTTAGAGGAATTTATTACGACATTTTGTCAAGGAAATGAGGAAGAAAATAACAACTGCATGCATACAAATAATATATAAACTAAAGTTAAACATCAAAAAGATGAAAAAAATCTTATATTTAACTTATAACTGTACAATGAACATATACCAAGGAGAAAGATGATGAAAATATTCCTCAATGTTCCTTCAAAACAAGTCAAACATGAGTTCTATATTACTTATTTCATGTAATTTTTGACTTCCTGTCTGACACACCCAGAATGCATCCGCAGCCCACGTTTGGGTCCCGACCCACCAGCTGAAAACTACTGATATAGAGAATCTTTGACTAGCTTTTTTGTAGTAGGTCCTTAAAAGCTGCAGAGTGCTCCTATCGGAAAGAGCAGTGTTTCTCAGGTCGGGACCCAAAAATGGGTCGAATACCATTCTGCATGGTCCACAGACAACATGTCAAAAATGACCATATTTTCCGCTGTATAAGATGCACTGGTGTTTAAGCCGCACACGCTAAATTTAGAGAGAAAAACAGATTTGTAAGTCGCACTGGACTATAAGTCGCACATAAAATGGCATATTGTGGCACGCACAAGTCTGTGAGGACCAGGCAGGTCTTTATTTGACAGTAGCCAATATTGAGCTATGACAAAACTCACAACGAGCTTTTCAACTCATTGGAAATCACAGGAGGTCATCACTCAATAGAACAGTCATGGTGTCATTTTCGATAGAAGACTAAAATCATCACACAGCAACTTAACACTCAAAAGGTAGCTAAGAAATATACAAGAAAAGTACTGATACAAGTATAAAATAAATAAAAAATTAACCTCTTCCCATAATGCATTTCTTCCCAGCTGAGCAGTTCATTGGCCACTTACGTGGAGCTCATGAGCTCCCTCTGGTGGACACAGGCAGCTGAATGAATGATTGCAGCTGCCTGTGTCCACCAGAGGGAGCTGATGAGCTCATCATGTGTGATGATTTTAGCGTTCTTTGTAAGATTACACCCTGAGTCAGACTCTTATATTGAGCAATGACCCCCTGCGACTTGCGATGGGTTGAAAAGCTTGTCATGTGTTCTCTTATAGCTCGTGATTGGCTCCTGCCAAACTTATTGCTTGTGTTTTAATTTATTACTACATTAGGCATTTGGAGAAGTAAAATATTTACGGTATGGCAGATCCTTGCATTGGCATTGTATACAAATGGGAATAATAGTGCCCTCGTGTCCTTCCTTTCTGGAAATGTGGCCCCGATGCAATTTAGTAGAATAGTCCTGCACTGGAAGAATCAGTATGCCTGGTCTTAGACACACTTGATCACCATCAAATTCGGAACAAAATGACTTAAAAAAGCTACCGCTAAATGTTTATGTACGTGCCTGGAAAATAATGTGGCTCTACTCCAGTTTCTTCTGTGGAAGTTCCATCCATCCATCCATCCATTTTCTATGCCTCTTGTCCTCACTATGGGGTATGCTGGAGCCTATCCCAGCTGACTTTGGGTGGGAGGCGGGGTACACTCTGGACTGGTCGCCAGTCAATGGCAGGGCACATATAGACAAACAACCATTCACACTCACATTCATACCTATGGACAATTTAGAGTCGCCGATTAACCTAACATGCATGTTTTTGGAATGTGGGAGGAAACCGGAGTACCCGGAGAAAACCCACACACGCACGGGGAGAACATGCAAACTCCACAGGGCGATGCTTCTATGGAAGTTAGTCCTCAAAAATAGTAAATCACTATGAAGCACAGAGAGCAGTGGCCCCAGCCAGCAACCCTCCAGCAGATGGATCAATTCATAGCCTACAGCACCGGCTCATCCTATTAATATGACCTTGTTTCTTACAACAGCAGACAAACAAACAAATGCAATTTCTGGCAAGTGCTATCCCCTATTGGGATGTGAAACAAGTTTGAATTGTTCAATTTTTAGGGAGAACCTGGCTTTCCCAAGGCAGAGCAAAATACCGAAATCATTTTATGCAAAACAGTCAAAGCCATAGCAAAGCCAACAGAACAGCGGAATGTGCCAAGCCCAACAAAGCAGCTGCCATGTGCAGAGCAATTTGCTTAGATGTAGCTCACTGGCAAAGCATTGGTTTCTTCAGTTGGTACGAGAGCTTTGGTAGCAAACACTGGCTCATTTAGCGAGCAGTCGCTGAAGAAAATTGTCATTTGTTTGGACTTGTGGTTCTGGGTGTGCTGCGCGGGCACACATCTGCCCCGTTTCGCTTTTAATCGTGCCACTAAATTCCTGCTCTGCAAATTGCTGACTGTCCATTTGCAAAAAGTAGCTTAACAGATCTTTTAATGAAATGAGCTGTGTGCAGCTACAAAAAACAACATAGCATTGGAAAATCATCTAATTAATTAGATAACAGATATGAGCTTCTGGAATAAGTTTTCTCAGTGGGGTGGCTGGGCTGAGTCTTCCAGAGGGTGACATCCAGCTGGTGATATTCAGTTAGCTTCTGTAAGCGATCCCCCCACTTTCCCAACAACAAAATGTTAAAATACACAACTAGAAATGCACAACTGTAGCAACCACACTGTGTCCCAATGTATGTGCACCATAAAAATCACATTCTAATAATGTTTTTTGAATGACACTGAATATATGAGAAAATAATGTCCCAACTTCATCAAAATTAAAGAAAGCCATTCCAGTTTTGGGCCAATGTTGAAATCTCAAGTACTATCACTGTTGAAAAAATACAATTACATCTAATACCTAATACCCCAGTGGATACCACATAAAACACCATATTGACCCAAATGTAAAACGGTATATTTTTTTCCCTACCAAAATGTCCGAAAAAGACAGGTCATCTTTTTGCAAACCAGCAGGTAGCAACAGATGATTTCATCCCAAGCGAGTCAGTGCTTTTATTCCCCGTCACTCAACCACACCAGTGACCTGGAGAGTTGCAGCCGCAACACAGAAACCCTCTGGGAAAAGCGTCTCAAAGGTTGTTAGCAAGTTAGCAAACAACAGAAAAGGAGTTGTGATACTAATGTTAATATAATATAATGGATAATCAAGGGAGCCATCAAACAACCGTCGAGCAGCCAGGAAACATCTCAGGAATGTCCTTTTTTTATTGCAATGTATGAGCTATTATTTCACTTCAGTTTAAAAAAAAAAGATCTATTTTTGTCTGGGCAAACATCTTTCATAGCATCCTGTGTACACTGTAAGCATAACTGTAGTATAAGCATTTAATGTCTTACTTAGGATAAACAACTGGCATTTTCTGCAGTTCAGTAAATAAATGCTGAGGCCATTGTCTGAGAAAGTACATTCATTGGATGCACAAGCTAGTACAGCTGCACTCATACTTCTCCTATCATAGACAGTGAAAATCTCTACACATGCACACACACACACACACACACACACACACACACAAAACAGTAAACTGTGGTTCATAACCAGGCAACACAAATCCCAGAGGATCAAGCTCAGTTTTTTTTTCAGGAGCACAAGCAAAAATATACAGATCGGGACACAGACCCACACAGCTGTCAAATGTCATATTAATTTCATTTTTCATTCCACATACTTTTAAACGTAAGGGGCCGCGAACATACTTGCTGGCTGACAACACAGTTGAATAAATACTGTTTACATCTTGGTCACTCGCACATTACTGTCAAATAGGGACGCGATGTGATGAGCAGCAGCAGCCAGCAGCCAATTTTGGGCGCCCTGACCTTCATTCACAAATAAGTTACAATTTCAAAAATGGAGCACATGTTACATCACTGCCAAAACTGACTTTGAGGAAATCCTCAGTATGAAAGAGACATTTCATTCTGTTTTCCAACACTGAGGTCCTTGGTACCAGCGATATGAACGTAGACGTGCATTTATAAAGAATGTGATTTTGCAATGGTAATTGTCTGTTATCATAGATGGCGTATTCACAGTGTATTCACAAGTAGCCAAGACTCCCCACCATTGGTGTTGATCCAGGGAGTATTTCCCAGTTGTACCACTTAGCAGCAGGTTAACTCCATTTAGGAGTAATCGTTATCAAGATTTATTGACAACGGCAACAATTCACTTTAAGTCACTGGACTGCACCACAACCAAACAAACGGTGATGTGCACTCAGGGGAGGCTGCCATGATGGAAAAAAAACAAAACAAAATTGCTAACAGGAAATAAATATTAATATTTGCCAATGTAACTATATCATAACTAGATTTTCTGTATCATTCCAACGGCTGAATTTGCACATTTCCTGATGAAATGCAGGGCAGAAACCCAAGATGAGGCTGTCGCGAGCGTCTCTTCTCGGCTTAGTGCACAAGTCCTGTCTACCGTCTGAGTGCACTCAGTGAGTGCACTGAGTTGGATCATGGCGCATGGCAGTTTGTAGCCAATAATATAATGTTGTAGACACATTCATTATACCCCCACGATTTTCTGCAGCCCGTGTAATGTCTTTAATGTAATTGTGACATCATTATTCTTGCTAATCGAACGATAAAATACATAGAAATGTCATATCGGTGACATCGGTGCTTGCAGAACTCGCTTCTAATCCTGCGGGGTGAGGAAGTGCGTGAGCTGGAAGGCGGATGTCAATGCCTTTTTTTTTGCCAGCTGGAGAGCAGCAAGTCAAATGCTTTAAAGATATTTTTATGCTCTGCTGAATGAATTAATTTGACTGCCAAGATGGAGGATTAAACATCCACGCTCACCAGACATTTAGGCTTTTACAACAAAGTATCAAAGCTTTTCCTGGAGAAAAATAGGGCGCATGTACTTCATATACGAATAAAAGGTAAGACGACAAATGTTTTTTAGATAATAAAAAAATAATAAATAGATTATATGATATACTATATGCAATCAACATTTTTTAGAAATGTGAATTATTGTCTTCTTTGGCTTGTTATCTTCTTAATGAGCAACTTGTATTAACATAAAAAATACTTCAAAGGAGTCAGTGCCTCACCAGCCATGAACCTCACAGCACGTCACTGCAAACAAACATCATTGACACTGCAGTGAGTTTGAATGTCCCTATTTCCTGGACAAGCGCGCCTCTAAATTTCAATAGGCTGTGTGGATGTGTGTGTTTTTTTAGCACTTTTGATGATAAAGACGTTGAAAAACGTTAGTCAAGTCAGGCTGCCTGTCTGTGACGTCATCGTCTTCCGAGTATGTGGTGGTCATGGGAGCTGTGAAACACAGTTGATTCGCTTCTTCTTCTTACACTGAGCCGTACGTCAACGTCGCTGCCATATTGGATGTGGCAAAAGTCGGAGCGGAGAAGATGCCTCATTCATGTGCTGCATGGAAGTGTACAAACCCGTTTTTCTGCCCAAACCAAATCCCAGGGAATAACCTTTCGTAGGTAAGACTTAACAATTACTTTTGATGGTATTTGACCCATAGACTGCATGACTGTTTTGAGAGCGTGTTGTGGAAAACACTGTATTCCCGCGCATAATTCATTCATTGTCATCTCCCACTCAATCACTATTTCCAGACACACTCGCATACACATATGCACATACATGAAACATGTCAGTCATGAATGTGTATCCCTGACACACATACATACACAGGCACACACAATGCTGGCAGAACAAATGCGGAGTGGTGAGATTAAGAATGAGGGATAGTTGACATTACTTTGTACTCCCAAAGATGTGACTGACTGTGACTGGGTGATCCAGTAAGTGGAATACAAGCAAGAGTTATGTTTATTGGGCCCGTACAGGTGATACATTACCACATTCATGAGGAATTTGCATAATGTCCCTCACCTTTGGGTGCAAAGTGCAGGTTTGGATTGCACTATTTAAAGCAAATAATTAATCATGGCAAGCTATACCACCCTCTGTTCATCTTGATTTTGTATTGCATTTGTAACTCATTTTTACAGTATAATTATGTAGTATAGTAATTTATAATTCATACAGGATTCCCTTACAAAAAACAACGAGAATCTAGGAAACTTCACCTGCACTGTCCAGTATCCAGGTATTTATTTCACAGTCACACTGGTTGAATTTTTGGCAAAAAAATTACTGAATCGATTTAAAGTTACTGAATCGAATCATTATTAAAACGATTCATTACACCCCTAATACATTATATGATTTGGGAAACATTTGAATTACATTAAATAAGAAAATAATGAATGTACATATTCGGGGTTGAGCAGTGTTTGGGTTTCAGTCCCACTGTGTATGATATACTGTATGTATTTTTTAGAAAAAACACTTTTGCCATTTGACAGATTTTTGGATGATTGGTTTACTCTTATACAGAATACTGTAAAAAAATATATACAAGTACAATAGAGGTTGTAAAAACCAGTAAAGCTAGACCAAAAATACAAAAGGTTATCCTCAACATGCATTTGTATAAAATGTTATTAAGATATAAAGAATAATGTTGTTTGTCATGAATTAACTAAGTTTAATAAACTCCTATAACCCCTCCCTGCTTGACTATCTGTCAGATTCATGTTGACAGCAGGGAGTCCTCTTTCCCTCCCATCAGCCTGAATGATCTTTGGCGAAAAAGGATGGACACCGTCTGTGTGTCCTCAAAAACATCTTACCCCTGGCTGCTGAGAGCCCAGCGTCCCCCTTTTGGTGGACCCCCCTCTGGAGCTCAGCCTCTTCCACGACTCAGAGAAACGCCCCCTGGTGGTGGGACGCCCCGGCCCTGATGCCCCAGATGCCACGGATGCATCATCGCGCGTGGAGAACGGCTGCTCCCTGTGCTGCTCCCTCCGCTCAGCCCACTTCTTCTTGGAAGCCATCAGTGTTCAAATGTGGAGAAGAGGATGTGGTAAGTAGGGCAGCCTTCTGCATCAAACTGCTGCCACAGGTGGCATCTCCATTTCTTCCCAGACAACTCTGAGCGGGCGTCTTCCTCAGTCCAGGAAAATGTTTAAGGACAAGTCTTCTTTTCCAACAGCTCCTTTCACTTTTGTCTCTGCATCTGATCTCTTGATTCAAAAAAAAAGAGCACGCTCGGCTGCACTCTGGTGCTTTTCTTCTCTCGCCTGTAGCTCAGTCTGAGAGGAGAGGCGGCGACACAGAAGGTGCAGCCTGCACCCTGTTGCATGTGCTTGTAGTGAGCCTTGTTTTGCCTCCTCACAGGGAGAGGGAGGCTAGAAAGGGGAGAGGCGGTGGGTGTCTGGGGGTATATGGTTCTCAGATCCAGGTGAGGGGGTGAATAAAAAGGATTTCGGGAATTAGGAGCTCCGGTTTGAAGAGAAAGTGGAGAATAACAAAGAGCCACAGATAACGACACAGGTGGAGAGGAGATAAGACAAGGTTTCGGAACAAAGAGACTCTCGAGAATGAGGTTCTGTGGAACCTTGTGTGTTGTTCGCTCTCTCACTGTGAACACCATGAGCTCCAAAACCTTCATACCGACCATCATTTGAGGGGACCACTCTTTGCCTGTTTTGCATACATGGTTCAAAGCCAACCTCTCGCTGGTGTAAAACGCATGACAGCATTCGGGGACGCTGGTCGAGCTCCGATTTGTTCAAACTTCAGAAACATTTTCCCAAAAGAAACAATGGAAAAAGATACGGTCCAACCAGGCCATCATAAAGCCTGCGATGGCAAAGTTTTAATAACATTCCAACATTCTGATCATTCAAGTGTAAAAATAAGTCAACACCTTTCACGTGAATACAATTTTAAAAAGTACAAACAATAAAATAGCCTTTAAACGCTCTTGTAACTTTAATGACGGAATGAGGAAAACGTAATACAAGCTGCCAAAAAAGTTAGCCACTAATGTCATGTTCAACTCTAAATCACCAAAGCACTCTACCTACCAAAAGTAGATAAAAACATAGCTACACTGTGAGCAATTGTTTGTTGAAGCAAAACAGAGTGCACCACTCAGCTACAGCCAGCAGAGGGGCCGTTGATTCAGTCTGTTTGCTATTTACGGAAGTACATGACATCCGCTGCGGGAAGCTGGGCTACATCGAGTATGACTTCCACTATGCAAATGTTAATATGTGTTTTATGTTATCGTTATTAGGTTGTTGTTTTTTTCATCATGACTGGTGCCTCACCCGACTCCCCATATACACAACAAAAACATCAAAAAGACACAGAAAAATGGAGACGTGAGGTAGGATTAAAGAGTATAGGTACAATTTCAAAGTCTGGAAGGATTGTTGTCATCACTCCACCTGGGGGACAGGGAATTATTTTTTAATGTATGTCAGAAAAAAAGTATAATATTTTATAAATATTACATTTAAAAATCTTCTTCTTCTTCTTTTCCTTTCGGCTTTTCCTTTCAGGTGTCGCCACAGCAAATCAATTGTCTCCATCTAACCCTGTCTTCTGCATCCTCTTCTCTCACGCCTTCATGTCCTTTTTCACCACATCCATAAACCTCCTCTTTGGTCTTCCTCCAGGCCTCCTGCCTGGCAGTTCATAACTCAGCATTATATTTAAAAATATCTTTTTAAAATAATCAGCAGACACAAGCTGCCTGCGATGAATAAGAAGGATAAACAGGTAGTATGAACTCACCATCTGGTAACATTGTCATTGACTATGATCACAGGTCGACCTACAGTCATGCATGCTTGTTAAATAAAAGCCATTGGAATCATCACTAACATCCATCCATCCATGCCTTTTCTATGCTGCTTCTCCTCATTAGGGTCGTGGGGGCATGCTGGAGCTTATCCCAGCTGACTTCGTGCGAGAGGTGGGGTACACCCTGGACTGGTTGCCAGCCAATGGCAGGGCACATATAGACAAACAACCATTCACACTCACATTCACACCTATGGACAATTTAGAGTCACCAATTAACCTAACATGCATGTTTTTGGAATGTGGGAGAAAACCGGAGTACCCAGAGAAAACCCACACGCACACGGGGAGAACATGCAAACTCCAAACAGAAATGCCCAACGGAGATTCAAACCCAGGTCTTCCCGATCTCCTGACTGTGACTGTGTGGCCAACATGCTAACCACGTGTGGCCCTCATCGCTAACATGATTATTATTTGGCTGCACATATTCTTCAATTAAAACATCAAAATGTCACGGCTGTGATATATTTTTTATAATTATTTTGATGAGAAAGGCTTGATGGAAAGAACAAAATGGAAAACAAATCAAGAGAATAGATTAGAATTCACTGGCTGGCTGATAATAATACTGTTGCCATGGTCAGCAATTGTTTTTTTTATTAACTGCTTGTAATCCAATACAACACAAGTTGAGTGGCAGCCAGTTGCCATGCCTGAATGAGTTACTTGTTATCTAAAAATAATCGGTAAAAACTGAATCTGACTCAAACTTTTTAAATACCGTAATGACCCAAAGTCAAACTGTTGTAAAAAATATTTTTTAAGACAAATTTAATATTTAAAACCAAGTTTTTAACATCAGCGAAAAAACTGGTAGACAGTAATAACAGTAATAACAGTAGTAGAGCTATGTGTACATTCACCATAGGTCGGTGAGCAACAGTCTAAAATGTCAGATCATCAGTCTATTCAAGTGCAGTAAGTCCGATTTCCAACTCTTGAGAAGTCCTGTTGGTTTGCATGTTTACATTCTAGACCCCGGATATAAGGCGACCAGTGTTTTTCACACCCTGTTCACAGTACCTAATGTTGTGACCGGTTTAGGGTTAGGATTAGGAATAAGAATTATAAATGCATGATTTATATTTCTAAGGCAATAAGCAATGGAATCTCTCAGGTCAAACACAATAATAACAGTTCTAATAATAATACATCTTATTTATAAGCACCTTTCTTGACACTCAAGGGCGCTTTACCATTTGTTTGAACACCATTTCAAGTGTAAAAATAAATTAATCACTACTATGGGTAAAAGGTCAAATAAGAAACACGCATTCTTAACTTGAATGATGATGCCAACAACCCAAAGTGAAGGGGATTTGTATTACATTTGATTTTCTCAAAGAAGTTCTGGAACTAAGCCACAGCCTCAGGCACAACCAGCATTTTAAAGTTACCCAGCAGGGTGTTGAAAAAGCATTCTGTTCAGTAAAAGTAAATTAAAAAAACATGGTACAGACAACATATGTGTTGTGTACATGCTAAAGCAACATGCTAAAGAAGTGAGTCCTGTATTTTCTTATATTTTAAATAAGTACCTTTTTTTCAGCAGTCAAATTACAAGTCAAAATAATGTATAATATAACTACTAAAAAACATACAACATATATATAAAATCTAACCTGTAAACTCTGAAACTACCATCCGAAATACTAATGATTAGTATTCCACATTCACAGTTTCAAAGCTTACAAGTCATCAAAATACAGCAGTTGATATCATTCAATAATTCACAATTCAGTATGGCAATAAATATAATTACTAGGGATGCTCCGATCAACATCGGCCGATTTCCGTAAAAAAAACATTTGATCGGCGTATGGATACACGCCTTTCAAAGCCGATCACAAAAAAACGATCGGCGTGCGGCGGCGAATCCTACCTGTCTGCTGTGTCACGTGACAACAAAATGAGGCGTCTTGTATTGAGCTTGACACAGGCTATACCAATCGATGCCAGGGTGTTTGACCACTCCCTTTCCAAAGTTATCTCAGTTCGACTATTCTTGCATCTTTCTTTATACGCTTTGCCTAGCTGTCACTGGCTGTACTTTGCGTTGGCGGCAGCTGGCTAGCTAACTAGCTAAAGTTATCCGCCTAGCTTCTGGTTTTCGGACTCCAATTGTGACTTTTTACCACAGCAATATTATGTTTTTTAAAAAAAAAGAATGCAATACAGTTAGTTCGGAGCTCGTCTTTGTCCCACGGGGAAGCCACAAGTGGCTTTTAACTGGGTCCATGTACAGTGTCCTTGGGTTCCTTGAAGAAAAGAAACAACATGTCCTCCAGCCTTTGGAAAGATGCTGTTTTGGTTCCTCTCCCCAAATCCAACAGCCCAAAAATGTTGAATGACTTCAGACTTATCGTTCTGACATCCGTCGTGATGAAGATCTTAGAGAAGAAGGTCAGGTCTAAGATGTTAAGGCAAACTGAAACAGCTTTGCAGTTTGCATGTCGGCAGCCACAGCGGTTTGGAGGACATGCTGCCCTAACTTTGTTAGATATGCTTTTAAAACATTTGGACAAAAATGGAACACATGCCAGACTTGTATTTGTAGACTTTTCTTCAGCTTTTAAAACAATCCAGCCTTATATTCTGATTAAAAGGCTGACAGAGCACTTTCTTTTAAGTAACAATTTGGCAGGCTGGATTATTAATTGTTTTAACAGACAGAACCCAGAAAGTAAGGGTAGAAGGCACTCTCTCGCTCTTTCAGAAAAGGTACTTTTACCTGCTCACCACAAGGTTGTGTGTTGTTTATTCTGTACACACAAACATGTGTCAGAGTACATATGACAACAGGAAAATAATGAACTATGCAGATGATTCGGTAATCATCAATCTGTTAAATGAGGATGAGACCAGTCACGGCCAATTCATTGATGATTTTGTACGGTGGTGTGCTGAGTCTTACCTTCAGCTCAACACATCTAAAACACATCATTGGTTTAAATAATAATATTCATAATAATATCATGAATGAAACCACTGTAATTAAAAATCAGGCTATTGAATATGACAAAAATTATAAATATCTTGGGACCGTAATTGAATGAAAAACTGAAACTTTAAGCTAATTGCGATGCAGCGTGTAGGAAGGTTCACCAACGTTTGTACTGTCTGAGCCTCATTTTAATGTTGAGCCATTATGACCATGCTTTATCATTCTTTTATGGAATCTGTTCAGTTCTCTTGGTTCGCTTACATATCACTTATAGACAGAAGTTCCCTGTGCTAAACTGCGAAACTCTTGCTGACTAATTGGTGAGTCTGAGCTGTTTCCATCCTCGCTGTACATGAAACAGGTACAGCGGATGGCCTGCTCCATTTTAAATGATGTCTCGCATCATCCACACATCATTTTCAGCTTCTCTCCTCTAGAAGAAAGTTTTTAGTCCCAAGATGCAAGACAAAACGGTACAGATGCAGCTTTTCCCAGTTGCCATAACAGAACTGAACAAACTATAGTCACATCTACTGTATCTATTTATTTGCAGAATGACGGAGGTTATGTTTTGCTGATGTTTATCTGTTTGTTTGTTTGTGTTCCAAATAACTTTGAAAGTTAATCACCTCAAAAACTGGATTGGGCATGTTTGATGATGGTGTTTCCAGCAGGCTAGTGGGAATGTTGCTTCAGGTGGTGAAGATGGCTTCATTGAGGGCATCCACTGCATAGAACTGATGTCCATTTTTTATAAACTTCCCTTGCCATTTATCCCCAAATGTTCTCAATTGGATTCATCAGGGGAACATGCAGGATGGTCCAAAAGAGTGATGTTATTTCTCTGGAAGAAGTCCTTTGTCAGGCAGGCAATGTGAACTGTTGAAAAAGCCAGTCATGACCACACAGACGAGGGCCTTCAAACATGAGGGATGCCCCCTGCAACGTCTCCACATGGCCAGTTAACGTTTGACGCCCCTGCACAACCTGAAGCTCCATTGTTGCATTGAAGGAAAAAGCACCCCATCATGATGGCGTCTCCTCCACTGTGCCTTGTGGAAAACATCTCAGGTGGGACCTCCTTGTCATGCCAGTAACGTTGGAAGCCATCTGCATCGTCAAGGTTAAATTTTTTCTCATCACTTTCTTCCACCTTCCAATATCTCATGTTTGGTGCTCTCGTGCAAATTCCAAACGGAGAATTTTGTGGCGTTGAAGGAGACGAGGCCTTTGAAGACGTTTTTGTTCTTAAAACCCTTCTCTCCCAGATGCCGTCTGATGGTTATTGGACTGCACTCAGCACCAGTAACAACCTTCATTTGGGCCAAGGATTGTACCTTGTCTTGACAGACAGCCAGTCAGATCCTCCAGATCAGGGCAGGTGACATTTTTTTGGGTCTACCACTTGACTTTTTTGTTCCATAAAGCCTAGGATCTTTTAGGAAGTTTCAAATGACTGTCTAACTACATCCAACCTCAGCAGCAACGGCACGCTGCGAGAGGACTTGCTTTTCTTGCTTATGCAGCTCAACAATCCAACCGCGTTCAAAGAGAGAAAGCCTTTTCCATCACGAGATCACAAGAGTGTGAATACCTGACAGACAATAACATCAAATCCACATCTTTGCCAAGATTTGGGCTTTTAAAGGGTATGGTCAGCTGATGAACAGCCTGTTTCACTTTGATGGTTGTTTGCAATAAATTGCTTATTAATTTTTTTTTTTTTTACCTCAGTCCCATTTCATTTTTGGGCATTTTGAAGCTCTACTAACTCGACCCTCCTTAAGATCCAACAGTGTAAAATGTCAATTTGCCTTGAAATTTTGATCAGGAGTGTAATCCAAATGCTTTTTAGTACTTGTAGGTCTTTTTATGGCATGTCTGTGTTTTTTTCATATGTTAACAGATGTCCTGGAAGTTTACCTTCAGGTACCAATTAAGTAACCTTTGACCTTGGACCTTGAATCTCACTTTTTAACATACTTATTTGTCATGGAAGTGTAAAAAGAAGTTACGTCAATATAAATTACATTTATGTCGTGCCAATTTTTATACACACAACTAAGCACATGGAGCACGTCTAGAATCACCGTCCTTATACATGAAAGAAAACCAACTGGACCTCACGTGAGCGAGCACTTTGGTGAGGGCGGTAAGGAACTCCCTGCAAGGAAGAACTGTCCAACGTAAAAACAAAAAAAAAACAACGGCCTAACATTGGCAGATGAACTTTGACGACATTTTGTTCAACTTTAGGCGAGTATTTTTCAGAAAATGTTGCTCGAATGATGAATTGTGAGACCTCATGTTCCGCTGTTAACAGCGCAGCGTCAGTCCTCTGGGACCGTGTGGGAAAATGGAAAAAATCAGAAGGAAAGACTCAACATGCTTAGTCAGACTCAAGAAAGTTATGACTAATGAACAGAGTTTAAGAGACATGTTGTCATGACAAACTGACATGTGTCCACCCATTCTTTAACATCAACCATCCACCTCCACAGCACTGTGCAGTTGCCGTAGCAACCAGCCTGAAAACTTTGATATTGCATCTTCTGCGCTTCATTATAATCCTCTCATGTATCACCACCAGCAGTCACGTACTAGTCCTACACACCAGCCGCACACAACAGTGACATTCTCATGAGCAGAGGTTGATTAGTCACACAATGGCACAAACATGCCCTTGCGAAGCATGGCCAGTAAAAGTCTCATTAATGGTCGAGATCCAGAATATAATAGGTCATTCCAGGTCATCACTAGCGAGCTGTTTTTGCAGTCTTTTTAATTGGCTTGTCGCGTTTGATGGCTATTTTTCTGTGTCCAATTTGGATGAGCAAATGACAGAAAAACAGGCAAGAAAACAACAAAAGGTGCCTGAGAAGAAGCGTCTGGCATTATCTGAGGGAGCGGTACAATGTTTTTTAACATTTACTGTGTACATGTAGACAAAAGTGATGCATCCTGCATGCATTCATCAGTAACTCCATGAAACTGCACAGGAACGTTTCAGGTGCCATTACTTCCTCCACATTTAAATGCATGAATTAAGCTGCTAAGGGGGAAAATGATTGTGCGTTTCCTAATCCAACTTTTATGAATCCATAGCTTAGTTTCTTGCTTAAATCTGAGCTTTTGAACTTGGTGACTGCAAAACCCTTCTGAGCATTTATCACACACTTTAAGACATTGAATCTAAACTAAAAATCATCTTGCCATGCAAAATGTAAACAGGAAACTGCAACAAATAGGCCAACCGTACAATTATATTCATCATAGCATTGATTATGGGGACAATAAAATCTTCAAAAGTCATTTTTTTGGAAGGCATGGGCAATGAGCTGATGTTGTAAATTGATATAATGTATTTTTTGTCGTTATTTCACACCATTCAAAACGTTCACATGCTGTATACAATAAATATTGCGGCATTTAGTGTATGTTTTATTTTCTGTGCAAACAGGAAGTTGCATCTTACCTTTATCTCTGTGCACAGTGGTGTGAGCGCTCTTCTAGTGTGAGATTTCCTTGTCATCTTCCCCTGGGAAGCCAAACCCGAACAAGAAGTCAGAAAGAAGAACAGAACATTTAAAAACGCTTATAGTGCACATGTCACTATATGCTACAGCTAATTATAATTAAAATTCTAATTAATAAATTCATCATTTATAAATTATTACATTTTGCATTCATTTTAAATAATCTGGTTACTTTATACTATAATTACAATGCAGTTTGTTGAAATTACGTCAAAAAATGTAAATAAATGCGCAGTTTTTAATAAAGAAAAACACATACCAAATATGAAAGTATTGCAAGTATTAAAATACAATATTATATATATTTTTTAGAATAGTGAAAGTTCATCAATAGATCAAAAGAAAGAAAAGAAGGAAGAAAGGGTGTTACAAACTAAGCAAATAGGAGTTTAAAAAGTGACATATACTATAGCTTGTGCAGTGATTAAGAAAAAAAGAACATAAAACATGTTAAAAAATAAAATAAATATAGGTAGGAGGACATTCATTCTGAAATGTTACTCATCTGAAAATTCATACACAAAGCACTATAATAATAATAATAATAATAATAATAATAATGGGGGGCACGGTGGCCAAGTGGTTAGCATGTTGGCCACACAGTCAGGAGATCGGGAAGATTCGAATCTCTGTTGGACATCTCTGTGTGGAGTTTGCATGTTCTCCCCGTGCGTGTGTGGGTTTTCTCCGGGTACTCCGGTTTCCTCCCACATTCCAAAAACATGCATGTTAGGTTAATTGGAGACTCTAAATGGTCCATAGGTATGAATGTGAGTGTGAATGGTTGTTTGTCTATATTTGCCCTGCCATTGGCTGGCGACCAGTCCAGGGTGTACCCCGCCTGTCGCCCGAAGTCAGCTGAGATAGGCTCCAGCACACCTGTGACCCTAGTGAGGATAAGCGGCATAGAAGATGGATGGATGGATAATAATAATGTGTTTCATTTATCAGCACTTTTCAAAAAAACCCAAGGACACTGTACAGAGAAAACAGAGAACTCAACATAAGATAGAATACAATAAAATTAGATAAAATAGCACGTTCTTTTTTTCTTTTTCTTCAGAAAGCCAAAGAAAAAGCATGCTCAGAAGTAATTTTTGTAAGGGATTTGGGGAATTTAAGGCTGCGTCCTGGAGCGATCAGCAGTCCATCACGGGGTGAATGTGAATGTTGAATTGAGTGGGAATAGATGAGCTATGTGAACTACTATATTACCAATCAATGGGCCTGCATGCTACTCAAATGAAACCATTTTAAAAGCCCGTTTCACATCTTGATTCTCTTCTTACGAACATTTGCTTCAAACCCTCTAGTCTTCTGCACTGCGTGTATTTTGGTTTACTTAAATGATAAATTCTCACATTATGATGTGAGGGTCCAGTTGGCTTCTGATGGATCACCATTACACACATTTCATGAGATATTGCAATAAACTCTTGTCAGGACATGTTGACAGTCCGTGCAGCGAAGAATAATATAGGTTTCATTTGTCTGATCAACGTTTCTGGACTAAACCTCTCATGTGTATTCATGGGCAGAACTTAGTATCGACACAAATACTAACGAATGATTTTCATGCAGTAGGAAGCCGATGGGGCTGACAACTCTCACATAACACTCATTCCTCATGCCCATCTATTCTTTTGACATGTCTAATTGACATGGAAGCCAGATTGCAGTGCAGATGTTGACTTTTTAAGGCTATGGTCTGAAACTTTTGATCAGAAGATGAACAGCCTGTTTGAGTTGAAATGTGGTTTTGTTCTGTTTCTTCTTCTTGCATTTGGATGCTCTATTTTCAATATGGTTACAATCCCCGGGCACAACATTTGAATACAGTGGAGTTTTCCCAAGGGTTTAATATATTGTTCAGGATTGTATTGTACCACCTTTATTCAGATTAAACCAAGGGTGTTCAAACATTTTCAACTGAGGCCAGCATACTGGAAAAAACCCAGGAAGCAGGACTTTGATATTTTATTTATTATTTTATTTATTTATTTTGTAAACCTACCTACATATGCTAAGAAGGTACATACTGTATATTTCAAGCAAAAGCAGCCTGCATCTCAGCTTTGATTTGTAGGTCACAAAGTAAGTATGAATGTTTTTTCTTTACATTTTTGCCCTTTTTTGCCATTTTTTTTTTTATTTTACAAATATTTCAACATTCTTCTTGTAATGTTCTTTTCTTGTACTCTTACTAATTTATTCCCATAATAATTATACTTTATCCCCACAATATTAAAACTTTTGAACCCAATTTTCCAAAAATTGCAGCTTTATTTTTCTTTTGTTTGTCTCTCATAATTTTATGACTTTCAAAATCAACGTTTTTTTCTGAATTCATGCTCCTAAACTTTATTCCCCTTGTGTTATTACGATAACTTTTTTTCTTCTAATACTCCTAATAATTTGACTTTATTCTCATAAAATTGTGACTACTTTTTTTTCCATTTGTGCTTTTGTTGTTTTTCGTTTTTCTGTTGTTGTTTTCTTGTTGTTTGGAATGTGCTGCAGGCCAATAAAAAAAGCCATGGGCTGCCTTTGGACAGCCCTGTATTACACTAATTGCACTGTACCGTATATTAATATTTAAAATCTCAGATTGACCCTCGTTGCTCTCTGTATTTATTCACAAATGTGAAGGGAATCCTCAAATCAATTCACAACAAATTCTGGACGGCCGTGTCCTTGAGCAGGAAAAAAACAAGTCGTTCATTCAGGTCTTGTCTTCAACTCTTGCTTTAATCTGAAGTCAGATATGCCCCCCCCCCCCCCCCAACGCCACCTTTGAACCGACTGGACAGTGAGAACTTGGCGCAGAAAGATTTATTCCAAACTATCAGTATGAAGGCCAATGTTTATCGTGCTGACAAATAACTCGGCCGCCTGTGACATCCCAACACTAATTACCACTTCCTCTATCCGTGCAACAGAAAGGTTGGGGATACATTTTTAAGCAGGCTGACACAATTAATAATTCATGCTGCGCCTCCACATACAGACAATATGGGTATTTGTGTTTTCCTCTATTTCTACATGTATCCAAGTTTGCAGGCTCTGTGGATTAAGTACATGTTTACACATCTAGTGGGGGATTGTGAATCCAAACAGGAGCGGACCCAATCAGAAAGCAAATTGACTGTGCAGCTGGGGCCATTTCCCTCTATGGAACCCTCTGCAACAGAGGTATTAAAACACACAAATACCTCCAGATCCCAAGCTGTGATTTTAGATGAGCACAAAAGCAAAGACAGCCCCCTGCAGGGATAAAGGGCTACATTGCACTCAAGAAATGACAGAGTGAACATCACGCGTTGGTAAATGTTACTGTTACGCACGTGTGTCTGAGCAACCCGTGTGTGAGTTAATGAGGGACAACCCATCTGTGCGCCCGTCACTGATCACTGCATGGTTGGACACCAGAGATGTGCCAAGTCAAATGCTTTAAAGTTCCGTAACAATCAGAACAGAAGTCTTCACAAAGCAGTGTGGCCTCTGATGAAATGCACAGTTTACAGGAGGTGGGCGGGAAAGGGCATTTAAGGTCCAAAACACGAGCAACACTAAAAATATGACGTCTCAATGTATGCAAGCAACAAGGAGCCGGCTATTGCTGTTAATTTATACATGTAGAGCATATGGTTGTGTCTGTGTCCAACAGCTAACAGATGGAGGGGAAAACCAAGAAATAGAGGGAATATGGAGGCAGCTATCATTTATTTAGCACACCAGCACCATCACTTGTCAGCATTCAATCCCGACTAATTATTATTTTATGATGGATTGGGGTAAAAAGGCAACACAGCCACAAATCCCAAACTTCTAGTGCTTATTGAGGATGAGTAAAAATGGTTGCTTTCTTACCACTCTTAGTCACTGAGGCTCCTTGCAGGAATTGCTCCGGTGCCCTCCTTGATCTTCTGAATCCTCTTCTGGTGGAAAAGCTCCCTATTTTCTTAAACTAAAAAAAAAAAAAAAAAACAAGTGAGAAGTTGGATCAGTTGAACAGATGAGGAGAGAGGAGGAGAGCATACAGGTGATTGGCAGAGGAGACAAATGGAGGCTGGGAGAAGATGGCTGTGGGCTCCAGGAGTCAGGAAGCCACAGGTGGGCAAGACGTCCCTCTGCTTGTTGTGGAGGTGTGTGTGTGCATGTGTGCGTGTGTCACAGTGTCAGTCTGTATTAAAGCACGTGTAGGTCTAGGAGACACACCGTGACTGACATTAACCTCCACATTTTCCACGCTCATCCTTTTCCAGCCTCCACACCACAACCACATCTTCTGCTCACCTCCTGTCGTTCTTATGACATAAATACAAATCATTGAGAGTTATTAAGGCCTAAAAGATTCCTACCCTTGCCCTTTGGCATAACTTTTAGCTGGATATGACTCAAGAAAATGTTATTTTTTACAATTTTTACTAATTTTCCAAAAGGGACAACTGTTTCTCTAATCATGACTTTAAAAAATAACGTATTTTTGTCTTTAATATTTCAACGCTATGCTACTAAAAATGACATTATTTTTTCCTCTTAATATTTTGCACTTATTCTCTTAAATCTGCTACTTTTTCTCTTAATATTTTGACTTTTTTCATTTCATGCTGTTGTTGGGTTTTGCTAGAGTTTCCATCTATTTCAACTGTGTTCTTGTACATTTTCTTCTCGAAATGATGACTTCATTCCTAGAATATTTTGACTCTATTTTTGGAACATTTACCAAAAATGACAACTTTATTCGTTGTTTTGTTTGTTTGTTTTGTCGTTGTTCATAATAATAATACGTCTTTAAAAATTGTCTTTCTTTAATATTTCAACTTTATGCCACTAAAATGATATTATTTATTAAAATGATGTTATTCCTCTAAAATTGCCACTTTTTCCTCAATAGACCACAACATTTTTTCCTTAATATTTTGACTTTATTCTTGTCAAATACTGTTGGTTTTTCCATTTTGCTGTTTTTGTTGGGGTTTTTTTTTAGTTTTCTTGTCATATTTTTAGAATGTGCCACAGGCCAATACAAAAACAGCCGTGGGCCACAAATGGCCCCCGAGCTGACCTTAGGACACTCCTGCTTTAGAATGATGCAATATGTGGGTGTATTATTGTTATTATTATTATTATTATTATTATTATTATTATTATTATTATTATTATTATTATTATTATTATTATTATTGTTATTATTATTATAATTATTATAGTAAGAAAATGTTTAACGGCATGAGAAAAGCCTGCATGTTAAGAGAACAATAGTTAAGAGAATAATTATATATATTATAAGAAAACTTGCAATACTACAAGAAAGTCGCCTTTTTACAAAAATAGAGCTGTAATGTGGCGAGAAACAAGTAATGCTATGAAAATAACATCAGAATGTTGCGTGTCAAAAAGGTTACAAGATAAAAGTTAGAATGTTATGAGAAAAAGTCTTATTTGCGCAGTTCAACTTGTAATATTATGAGAACAAAGTCTTTAATTTTATGAAAATACAGTCAGAATGTTACAAGAGAAGTCCGGATGGCACAAGAATGACGGCTTTACTGGAAAAAAGTCGTAACATTAGTATGACCGTTACAACTGAATGGAAGGGTGGTATCTTAACGACTGTCGTTTTGCATCCCAAAGGAGTGAAACAAGTCTTGGTCAGGGGGTTGCCTCTATCTTAGAGAATAAATACTTTGGATCCTGCTCGGATAAGAGGAGAAATGTCTTTTAAGACAACCTGAACAGTACAGTTGCAATCGATTCATGCCCTTTGAGTATGAGTCAAAAGTGTACACTGTTGCAATATTACAAGCAAAATGTCATCATGTAAGGCTGATGTGTCTCCCATCGTTGTTCTCCTCCCTTCGTCTATTTATTGTGTATGAGCTTTAGGCCGAAAAGGAAGTATGGAAGGAGTGACCTGTTCTTGCAAGTGTCTTGTAAGGGGCTGGCGCAGGATGGGAGACCTGAGTGTGTATGTTGAGAACATTTGAGCATCTCTCCAGGGCTTGTTGCTAGGTGAGGAAGCTATGAAGCTCACCGCCCATCAAGCACACACACAAACATTACCACACAGAGATGTGCAATGTGATGGGAGGAGACTTAATGCTAGCAAATAAAGCAGAGTCAACAATGAGCGGCTAACAAGTGTTAATTTGTGCCATGAATTCATGACAACATCACTGGGATGCCACAGCAACACAGGAGAAGGGTCATCCAGTGGGACAGAATTAGGGGGCCCGTGTCAGGCTGCTGATCATTTTAGGGCCCTCACGTCCCGCAAACCGCTCTGTTGTCTGGCAACATCAGCATGACGTAGCATGGAGACAATCCGCAACAGGTATTGTGGAGCAACTCACAAAACAAGGTTACCGTTACAGAAAAATATTGTAAAAAGAAGAGTAAAAAGGTTACTGTTCTGAGAATAAAATTGCAGTTGTTTGAGAAACAAGTTGGTCACATATAGTACTATGAAGAAAATCCGAGTGTAACTGTAAATTCAGAATTACGAGAAAAAAGTCAGAATCTTACGAGAATAAAGTCGTAATGTTATGAAAATAAAGTCATAATATTCTGAGAAAAAAATAGAATAGAATGTTACGGGAAGAAAGTTGTGATGTTAGAACACATTAGTAATATTGTATAATAATATAGAAAATAATGTTACAAAAATTATGTTGTGATATTGAGATTTTGAAAAAGTCTACTGTTATGAAATAAAGTGATCATGGTATAATATAAAAGGTTATTGTTAAAAAAATATATGAATAATAATGCTATAATCAATAGAGTTTTAATATTTACAAGAAATTGGCTAATTTTGCACAAATATGTAATATTCCCGGGAAAAAAACCCTAACGGAACAAAAGAAGCTGCAGTAGGCTATTACATTAAAAAACAGCCTAACATTGTGATAGAAAAGTCGTAATGTAACAAGAATAAGGTAGTAATGTAGCGGAGGACAAGCCATAACAATAAAAATATTGGAATATTGGATTGGAAGACCGAGGTTTGAATCTCCACTTGGGCATCTCTGTGTGGCATTTGCATGTTCTCCCCGTGCGTGCGTGGGTTTTCTCCGGGTACTCCGGTTTCCTCCCTCATTCCAAAAACATGCATGTTAGGAATGTGAGCGTGTCTATACTGTATGTGCCCTGCCATTGGCTGGCGACCAGTCCAGGGTGTGCCCCGCCTCTTGCCCTAATGAGAATAAGCGGCATAGAAAATGGATGTTGGATGGATGTTGTATGTTGTATTGTAAGCGAAAAAAGTTATAATTTCGAATGTTGCAAAAATAAAACTGTAATATTACAAAAAACGTCCAACGTTTCGAAACAAATTTCACGATTACAAAAAGAAAAAAGTCACAATGTTACAAGAATAAGGTTATAACGGTACGACAAAAAGTCTAATGTTAGAAAAATGAAGTCACGAGAAAAAGTTTTATTGTTACAAAAATACTTTTTGGAGAAAAATGTCCTAATAGTACTAAAGTCCTAATTTTAAGAAACGAATGTCAAAATCCCCAGCCAACGGTAGTATATTGTAGCATGGAGACAATTAGGGACAGGAATCACGGAGTAACTCAAGACATGATCACGATATTTTGCCAGCAAAATTGATAGTAGCACAGCGACGGTGCAATTGTCAATATATATGAAAAAAACATAATGCTATATCTTTATACATAAAAATGATACTGAAAAAGCATAAATGTAGCCTTACATTCATCATCGCAATGTTACAAGGATAAAGCTGAACGGACTTACCATTGTATTTAGTGAGCTATGGACTCGGAATGGAGCAACTAACTTTTGAGCAGGAAAGTCAGCCAGTCATTGCTTGCGTAGTTGTTCACATATTTGACCTCCAGGCAACTGGCAAGGGATTCATTCAGTCAAGAGTCCTCAGTCAGCTGGGATAGGCTCCAGCTCCTGTCGTGACCTGAAAAGGATAATCGGATGTTACTATACTACCACTGGCCCCTTAGAGACAATGAAACATTGTATTCCTGTTTTATCTCATTTTTCTGTATCAGGTCCTCCCTGTTGTTTTGACATTATCTACTGTATGTGTCCATGTGCATGTGCCTTCCACTTTAATGGAGAAGAATATGAGGGAAAATTTGAAGGACAGAGAGATGACTTTATTGCTCTTCTTCCTCTGCACCGTCAAAAAGGAAGCGCTTATATTCTGTGGCAGATGAAGCATAAAGTGTCCTTCCATGACATAGAATCTTAATAATATAAGGACACAATGAGATGACTACAATGTGTTCTTATCAGAAGGAATGTAGGCAGGTAGGAAAGGTTAAGCACTATAATACATTTGATTGGACTGCTTTTCAGCAACGTGTCAGAGTTCTGTATGCATGCATATTCAATACAAAAAGGAAAACTGGTGGTTTTTTTTTTTTTTTACTGTAATATTATAAATAGCATGTGACTCACTGTAAAACTTTACAGTGGCATATTCCGCCATTTGTTGCTAGGCAGACTTCATAGGGATCAATGATTTAGGCTAGGGGTTAATAAACTAAATTGTTCAGTGGGGCACATTTTCAAAAGACGAACCAGCGCCCGAACCTGGTGGGCAGGGGGGTTGCCCTGCCCACTAGCAAGACTGATCATCTATGTCCAGGTTCCCACAGTGGGGTACGCCAATTGTCATGGGGGTACATGAATAAAAATGAAAAACAATTAGCACCTAACACTCACAATTACAAGTGCGCCACAGAGCGCAGAGCGCACAGTCAGAGCAGGAGGAAGGAAAAAGACGGAGCACACATTCTTCATTGCTCTGTGTGAGTTATATGAACAAGCAAGTAAGCTTGATGATTATGTTGTGCATTCATCTCGAAGATTTCATTGATATTGGTGATCCAATCCCCGCACTGTGAAAACCTGGCAATGTAAATTCGTGTCAGGACGAGAGAGTGGGGATTCCCCCGAAAAGGAGGCTTTATCGATGGTTGTGTGGATTTTTGTACTTCGGATACTGTTGATTATCATGTTTGTTCAACTTTCCCTTTCAATTTGGTGTCATATGAATATGCAGACTTACATCATAGCGATTGCAAGTGGACACATGTGAAGCTCAAGTTCAGCCATTCAAATGAAAGGATCCCAACATCCGGCTGAAGTGAAACATATGTAGGACGAAATCTTATCTATTTATCAGTGCTCATGTAAAACTTTTATCCAAATGTGACTATATATTAACAGAGGAGCCAAGAGTCAAAGATTTTCCATATAACTGGAGTGTTGTTTACTAGTAAGCAGTGAGACATAGGTTCATGAACAAAAATGCAAAGAAGGTCAAATATTGTCATTAAAAAGGAGAGCTGCTTCTGCTGCTGATTTGATTTAGGCACTTCTGCAAAAAAAAAAAAAAAAAAAAAAAAAAAAAAGCCGCGTTTTTTGTTTTTTTAAATTCGGATTATGGACAAATTTAGGCCCGTCACGACTACAAGGTGCTTTCAATGGCATATTAGAAGCTGGTGGTCATTCGCCGCATCTGTGCTTCGTCACGTTTTCCTTCACTTTATCATACAACATTGCAGCAACTTTTCTGACTTTATAACTTATTTTGAGTCATTTATACTTTGTTCTGACCTGAACACGTCACCGCAGTGCAATTCCAACATCATAGATGTACCTCCAACTCGCGCACACTTCTTTCTGGGAGCAACACTTCCTCATTCTTGAGGTGCATTCAGGGACACTCCGAACTGCCAACACCACAACATCTTGATTATGCGTGTACGCGTGGTCTAAATAAACAAAGACAAAAGACAAATGGTCTAATGACAAATAAGAAAAGTGTGTACCTGTAGACACAATTAACAACATTTAAGTGTGCTCGGAAATCGCAGGAAATACACTCAAAACATAGGTACAAGGTAATTTAAATTACGTGATTGAAAGTCATTGAAAGCAACTATGCATTACTTATAATAACGCGGTTAAAGTGTGATTCAAATGTTTTGTTATTATTATTAAGGAGACTATAGGCAACTAGATTTTCAGGCATATGTGGTATCTTTTAGCTTGACTTAAATGTTCAGTTCATTTAGAACTGTTAATACCTTCAAATATAGATAATTGTTTTCTGTTCTTTCTTTTGATAAAATACATTCAAATTGGGCATATTTTAGACATAGTTGCAAATTGTGATTAATCATGATACATTAATTTACAAACTGTGATAGATAATTGTGTTCTTTCGTTTATCTTTCTTTTAATAAAATACAGTAAAAATGGGCCTTTTTAGACATAGTTGCAAATGGTTATTAATCACGATTAATTAATTTGCAAACTGTGATAGATAATTGTGTTCTTTTGTTTATCTTTCTTTTAATAAAATACAGTAAAAATGGGCATTTTTAGACATAGTTGCAAATGGTGATTAATCACAATTAATTTGCAAACTGTGATTAATCTGCTTTAAAGATGTAATCATTTGACAGCCCTTGTAAAAAAATAAAATAAAAATTACATATGATGCCGTTTACTACTTTGGTTGTAGTTTGAAGTTGTATCGAACTCAACTGCATCATCCTGAAAGCTGTTTGTAATATTTTGACCCCCTAATGTGAATCTTATCATCTACAATGCAACATTTTTGATACAGCTCTTGGATTGGACCTCATTATCGTCCTCAGGAATGATTTGACCCGTAAACACCTTCACATGGTTCAGTTATTCCCAAATAAAATCACATTTAAACCAATAACAGTGTGGGAACTAAACCTTCAAGCCCCCTTCAAGCATGCCTTCATAAATCCCACGCTGGGTTTCAGCATTTAAACAGCACAGTCGCGTCCTAATAATAATAATAATAATAAGCAAACTTAATCGACTCAACGATGAAAATGCCGCATAAGCACTTTAGATGACAAACAAGAGCATCATAATCCGATTTGAATTGCATTTCTTTGGGGCCTGATTACAAAGCATCAAGCTGTGTGGAATTGTACACAGTGTTACTTCTAATAATAGCGTTTGACCAGGAGCAGAGCGCTGGCGTCACGTCCTTACCAGTTTATGTGCAGGTGGATAAGGTTAATGGGCTGGGAAACTGATGAACCATTACATTACGTTACTGGCATCACTGCATCATTGACTATGCGTAGTGATGCTGAGATTGTGACAGCCAGGCACGCCTATCTCACCACGAGAGTTTGCGTTCTCACACGAGCATGACAGCAGAAGTCAGGCGGTAACTTAGTATTAATAGTAATACAAACATTTCTACAACAATAATAGAGGCTTTTGTCTACGACCCCATCTGACTGCGTGCTTAATTAGAAATGCAGTTAAAGAGTTTTGTGACTTCCAACCGCCTGTGAACGTGACATGTGTCCTAACTGCCCGCGTGCAAAGAGGATAGTTGAGTTTGCTGATGTTGTTTTGGCGTGGTTCGGCAGACAGTAGGCGGTTTTGTTTTTGCAATCAAGAGATTGTTGATACACCACCTCTTCGTCATCCTCACAATGTTCAGATTGACATTACAATACGATCTTTATCCTTTATGACGGTCAAGAGAGTCAAGTGATTAACACAAGTGCGGCCAATATTGAGCGCATGTATTGTATTCCAAAAGTATGTTTTTAATTCATTTATGGGAGAGCTTAGATAACCACGAAACAAAATGACATGAAATGCTTTAAACTCAGGACGACCTCTACTGATAAATGTGGTCAAAGAGAGCTACGTTTTCAATTTTCATTTTCTCAGTATTTAAATGTAAAAAAAAATGATTGCTATATACTGCATAATGAGTTTCCAAATTTCAGACATAGCAGGCACTCTCCAAAGATCACCTGTTTCCAATTAACTTCCTGTTCTCTTTGCGGTAAGGTATAATGACAGCATTTATGGTATGCTGATAAACTGTGTATTTTTCACTTCAAAGCGTGCATATATTGGTTACAAATGTGGAAACAACTTTCCAATTAACTGCTTTGCTCATTTGCCCATTTTAAATTATTCATAGGGAAATATAAATTACTGTATGTTATGTTATGTTATACATAATGCTAGCAAACTCATTTATCACTTTTAGTTTAGTTCACAGTTTATCCACTCCTTCCATAATGCCTTCTTACCTGTACACTACCTATGTACACTACAATGCACCACAGAGCCAACTCATCACTTCGCAGAGGTGGTCCAGCCATACCTGCCCTAGATGTCAACACCACCATTCACACCTCTGTGCACCACTTTAACTGTCGCCGTTAAGCTGACATTAAGCAGACAGCAGATTTACATTACTTCTCAGGGGAGAGAGACAGCGAGGGACTCGGGAGGAGAGGTCGTCATGGAAACGGACCCCTACAAGGCAGTCGGAATTGTTTAATTATTCAGGAGCACCTTCACCGAGCGCCAGCAGGGAGTCAACTGGAACCGCTCAAACCATTAAAAACTCATATAGTGTTGTGAATTAGGGTGGGGTGGGGGTTGGTGGGCGGAGAAGGTGAAGATAAACTTACCTGTTGAAACTGCTGGAAGGAGATCATGAGATCTGAGAAGATCATCATGTACTTTTTTTGCCGATTGGCTGGGAAAAAAATCACATTATTGGCTTTATAATATAGTGGAGCGTGTTGAGTCCATTTCTGCATAAAAATGCTTCATTGTGCAGCTTTTCTCATGTGTTAGCAGGTGTGGATTTATTTCAACTACTGCTATTCATTATCAGCGCAAACAGTTGAGCATAAATAGTTTTTGTGGTTTGTGCTCTTCATCAACGTAAAGTTGTGTTTTCTTTTTGTTCCTTGACACTTTTTTTTTGCTTTTCAAACAATGGCTATAAATATCATTACAAGATGAGAGAGTGAATTGCAGGTTACAATGTGATGCCCTCCTCATCATAACAATTTACAGCGCCCCTAAAGCCTGCTGTAGCCACACACACACGTCGTTGTATTTTTAGCTTTGGCATTTCTCTAATTGCGTTTGCACAGTTCATACGCCTGCGTGTTACATAATTTAAATCCAGTTGTAAAGAAACCTCGTTCGCAACAACATAGAAACACTAGAATCAAAGTGAGAGCAAAAACGTGATGGCAACAACAATGACTGATTGCCTACAGCAGGGGTTCTCAACTGGTTTCAATCTGGGACCCACATTTTCTAATGGTCATTTACTCGTGACCCACTTTAAGGCATTTTTGTTTTTATTTATTTTTAATTATTTTTTTTTACACTTTTGTAGTATCGTTTCTATTTATGCTTTCATTTATGTATTTATTTAATTTATTTACACTGTTATTTACAAACCAAGCAAATGTGTTTCTTTTATAAAATTGCCAATGTCATCCTTTGAAACATTAAGCAAATGTCCAAAGTGCATTTTAGAGGAATTTATTCAGGTATTTTGTCAAGAAAATGAGGAACATATCTGCATGCACACCCAAAGTCAGGTGGGATAGGCTCCAGCATACCCCCGCAACCCTAATGAGGAGAAGCGGCATAGAAAACGGATGGATGGATGGATGGATGGATATCTGCATGCATATAAAATAATGCATAAAGTAAAATTTAATTTAGAAGTTGCACTAAAAATCACATATTTTACTGTGCAATCAATATATACCGTACAGGAATAATATTGCTCAATTTTAAGTTTATCCATCCATCCATCCATCCATCTATTTTCTATGCTTCTTATCCTAATTGCTGTATCCTATATGCTGGTGCCTATCCCAGCTGACTTCGGGTGAGAGGCAGGGTAATTTTAGGTTTAAAATAAAAAAAACAAAAAAAAACAAGTCAGAGATGTCAAACATTGGTTGTGTATTACATATTATAATGTCAGAATGGAACCGCTACCCACTTTTGGGCCCCGACCCACCAGTTGAGAACTACGGGCCTACAGCAATGACAGATGAGAAATGGTACCGAGAGCAAAATAATCATTAATGGGAAATAAGATTGCTGCCAATGCACAGCCTCCATTTTTATTGTATTTAACATGGCCATCTGACCAATTTAAATGTGATGTAGTCAGACAAGACATATTTGATTGTGCCAAGTCATCCCCAGTTTATACCCTGACGTGTTTTTTTTTTCCTCTGCAAGAGTTTGCATGCACATTTCCAACTTATTCAACAGCACAATTCTTGCCATTTAGCTTTCATACAATATACCCTCGTGTTCTGACGCTATTCCTGCATCAGGTGTGGTAAACTGGATCTGTGCCTGGATGTGAAATCAGTCATCTGTAGTAGGCGCTAAGCTGCCCCCAAGCGGTGAAACTCGTGAAGTGAAAAGCTGCACACTGCAAGTATATGATTCTGAAGGATTCTGGGGAAAACACATGCCACTACAGTTCAAGTACACAAACTTCGTCATCAGCTGCATATTTCATGACACTGACCATAGGACAGGAAATTGAGCTTACTGTGAGAAAGGGAAGTTGTAGAGATGTGTCCAGCTCTGTCCTGGCTGCTCAGTACAATACTGAATGGCTGAAGCGAAAAGAACAATGAACGCTGCAGAAACAGAAATCTAAGCAAGATTAAATATCTCAAATTAAGGCCAACAACACTTTTACTTAACATATTTTTCTTATCAGGAACTTTCTATATTAGAACAATTTGCAATTTCAAATAATAACAAAAAAATCTGAGGTACACTTCTTGAAATGACCTGTTGTTTGGCATATTTGCTTATTTTAAGCAATATAGCTCAGATTTTAGTACATAATACTTAAGCATATTTATCTAACACATTAAGAAAAATATCTTGATTTCACAGTATTTAATTAGATTTCAATTTTTGCAGTAAACTCATAAACCACCGCATTAGCTCAATACTGCCATGGGTACATAGGGTTGTATTTAGTATTATTATTCAGTGTTTAGTTTTTTTTCTTACAACTGTATGACAGCGTTAAAATCTTACTTAAAACATTGCCTGTACAGTTAATAAAAGCTTATAGGATGTATAGACTGACCCTGGAACAGATCATTTATATGACATTTGTATAATTGATGAGCGTGACAAAGGAGATTGTGTTCGACTTTGGAACATACAATGATGTGTAATGTAAGCCAGTGATGAAGCAGCTACATTATCACAAAGCATACATGTTTATTTTAGGTGTTCATGTTGATTATTAAAAAAAAAAATCAAATAAACACACTATTGACAACCAGTTTTTCCAGTACATGTACAGAATGACTTATAATACACTAGAATTACAAAAAAGTACATTTTTCTCTCATGGATTTGCCCTTTTTAAACAGTAGAGTGGTTACAAGGCCACACATAAAGTCAGTCAGTCAGTCATATATTCACACACGTAGTCACACATTGCTCAGTGGGGGAGCCCTGCTCACATCCAAAAGGCCTTTTAAAGATTACCTAGACGGAGAAGATTCCTCCAAGGCACGCAGCTGCAAAATAGTCTTTAACATGTTGCTGCATGTGCTGTATAGCCCTACATGTATATATCATAAAGGTAGAAAGGCTTTGTATATGCGCTGCACATTATGGCCTGCACTTTTAACACCATCAACTCCAGGAAACCCACAAAGAAATCCACTCATAAAAAAGGTGCTTATCTTTTGATACAGCTGCACTATGATCTAAGGAGTATTCCAGTTAAAAGACTTTCAACTCAAAATGCTTCATTCTGTTACAATGAAGCTTAAGCATCATTTTGTATGTAAGAAAATAAGGTTAAAAGCATTTAAATAAGATTGAGACTATGGCTTGTTGTATTAGATAGAGCTGTTTACACACACCTGACCCTATTGGCTTTTTTATTAGCCTTTTAAATACTGCTGTTGCATTCTTAGACGCAATGGTATTAATGTAATTTAAACACATTTGACTTAGGCCTGAGTGCATCTACATCATTCCAGTTTTGCTCCCCCGTCAAACATGTTTTCTCTGAGGCTCTAATTTGTTTTCATTAGTTCCCTCCAGCCTGAGTGGAACTCGTGCATAGTGCCCTTTCTTTCTGATTAGATTTGTGTTTTCAGTTATTTCACCATAAGGGAATATAAATGGTAGGTAGATGCTGACAGGTGCTTTGATTGGTTCTTTCTCCACTGTTTGTAACCAGCCTTGTTTCGTTTAAAAGGTCCATTCGGTGACTTTGGCTTCAAAAAAAGAAAAGTGCATTGACTTATTGGCCCAAGGCGTACTTACACATACACCCACAAGCTAAATCCCAAACACAACATATATGCCATTGTTAATAAATTAAAAAGTTCAGCAGTTCACATTCATCAGCCAGTTGTGTGTGTTCTGTGTGCAAGTAGTGTTTTTTTGTGTTGTATAGTTCACATTAGTTTACTGAAGTCCCGTGGCTTCATTGAGCAGCTCCAGGTCTTTGCGTGTGTTTTGAGTTGCAGATGGTGAGCAGCCGTATGCTTCTAGGCCGAGTGGCAAATAACGCTCCTGTAAGCCCAGGATGTTGTCCTCTTGGCCCGCATAGAGCCAGACCCAAGGAGGGGGTGGGGTACTTCTCTGAAAAGCCCACAATGCAAGGCTCTCTGCGGAGAGAAACCAGATTAACAAGAGTTTAGCTATGCTTACACCAACTTGTACACCAATTGGGATCTGAGTCACCACTCTATATCGACTAGTCATCAAGCAGCATTGTCGACATCCACACTATGACTATTGTGATGTACAGTACCGCTAAATGTTTTTTTTGGTCCACTTTGCAACACAAAAAATAGTACACTACCAAACTGTACAGCTTCTATGTAATGTGTGACATTGTTTTGACCGGTTGTGAAGCCAGTTTACATTGACTGACTTGCAAAGTTCTATAAAAATAAATTACAACATCCCCTAACTCTTAAGAAAAGTTGTTTTAAATGTAGCCCATATTTGGGTGTGTTTGTTAGGGATGCGATACCGATCATCCAGGACTGAAATTGGCCGATACCGATCACATGGTTTTATTATACATTTTTCAATTTATGATGATTTATGAAAATGGAACCATAAAATGACCTTAATTGAGACAAAAACATATTTGACTTACTTTTTGAAGAGAACATATATCACTGGTGAAACTTACAGAAAATGAGACGACTTCTTTAAGGAGACTTTGGATGTGAGAGTACATTGGTGGAGCTCTAGCCGGACTTCCAGGTAAGTGAGAACACTCGGCGAACCCGGTGTCTTCCACCGCTGAGAAAGGCTGGTCATCTCGTCCGATGAATTCAATCATTTTTCAGGTTATTCGCTTAGCCTTCTGACTGTCACGCAAATACAGGCTAATGTCCACATAGCTGCGTTAGCTGCCATTTGACTGATGGTCACACCGTGAGCATCGAAAAAACTCACCATGCTCCTTCAAGTGTTTGTTCTTCAAATGCTGTATTAAATTTAAACTTTTTAATGTGCTACCACGGCAAGATAGTTTTTGTGCTATGTGTTGGTAGTTAAGTCCTACACGGCAGACAAGATTGTTTTTGTTTGGCACTCCTGGGCACCGTGAAAGAAAGTGAGAGGAGCACGATGCCCAAGACAGTTAGGGCAAGACACTACACTGCACGCATGGATCGCTCCGGTTGCAATAGTACTAAGTCACAGGTGATCGGCTTTTTTTGTGATCGGCATTGAAAGACATTTATCAGCATATACCGATCACGTGATTTTTCACGGACATCAGCCAATACTGATCGGTGGCCGATCGATCGGAGCACCCCTAGTGTTTGTCCATCTGTTAGTTTGCACGTTACTTCCTGCTTCAAGGACCTTTGCACAATACAGAATGTCACATCTTTTAGGAAGCTTATGCAAAACTGCCTCTAAATGAATGGGCTGGGTTGACAAAGTTAGTGGGAAAATAGTTCTTTATGCAAATTAGGACAACTTGTTTATGGCCTTCTATAATAATAAAAAAACATGTATTATTTAGTCAAATGCTATCCAAACTCTTCATAATATAACATATGGAGTACTCATGTAGGTTGGCCACTTTTTATTTAGTGAGAGCATCACCAACCTTTATTGTGCAGATCAGCAGCCTTGGCCAGCCCTAAGGTGATGAGATATGGAGCTAGATCAGGCAGGCCTTCAGGCTGACCGCGTGTTGCCATCAGCACTATGGATCTGCTCACCAAGAGAAGAAACAAGTAAGCATTGAACATTATGTTCTTGCTGAACGCTCTAAGAAGTCATTTTTTTCCCCTCACTCACCTCTTTGGTATGCCAGTTGTTAGGTGCTGCTTCATTTTGGCATCCATTTTGGCAAATGAGATCTTTTTGGTGACTTTGCCAGAGCAGGCATCCACAGATACGACAAAATAGCCAGGCTCTTTAAAGGGCATCATCTCCTCATTCACCTTTCCAGTGGCAGACAGACACACATGAAGTGAGCTACGAACAGGCAAAGGTGTGATGCGCATGCTATGTATAATGTTGTGTATATACTCACAGCAATAAAGGACATGGTGTCTCCTTTTTGCTGCTCTTTCAAGCTGAGAGACTTGACTTGTGTTTGGAGGTAGGACATCCATGGCTCACTAGTAAACACATGCTAAGCAAAGAAAATATGCTTAAAAAACACTCACAAGGGCAGACAACTCTTTCAAAGTACGGATTACAAATCATAGTACCGCCATTACCAAATATAAGACAACACAGAATATAAGACAACCCTTTTTTCTGACCTATTTCTGGAAAAATATTTTTAAAACAAAGAAAGACCAGATGATCCTTTTATTAAAAATAAATAAATAATGTTTTCTGCTCAACAGTTGTTAATACTCTACTTTTTACAGCTGCCTACCCCTTCAGACAATTGACCTGAAGCCATGTACTCCCTTACTCCTGCACACACAAAACAAACACGCTTTTATCTTAATCAACTTGAAATATTGAACATGATTACTTGGGTAATTTTATTGTAATTCCTCGTCAAAAATGTGTATTTTGCATGGTCGCATTTTGATAAAGTTTCACGTAAGCGCTGATAAATAGGTAAGTAATCATGCTACATATCTTTTATTCCAGTCTGATGTTGATATCCTTCCGTTTTAATGGCTTGAATTTGTACATTGTGCAACAAACGATAAAGCCTAATTTTAGGGGGAATGCCCACTCACAGTGGCAGGTTTTCACTGCTGCGTCGTGCGGAGATTGGAACGCCAGTATAAATGAAATCTTCAAGATTAAACACTCTTGATGTACAAAATAATCATCAGACTTACTTGTTATTTACTTATTTGTTCATATGATGCACATAGAGCAATGAACAACGTCATGCTCTGTCTCCTTTCTGTGCTGTTCGCCTTGCGGCGTGAGGCGTTCAGGCGCACTCGTAATTATGAGTCTTAGGCACTAATTGTTTTGTATTTTTATTCACGTACCCCCATTACAATTGGGTACCCCACTTTAGGAACCTAGGCTCTACTTCATTGATCAGCATTGTCTTAAAATTAGCACAATGACTACTCCTGTTTGCTAGCTAGCCCAACCTTTGAGACACTTTTCGAATGTCTCTTTGTCCTGGCTGCTCTCTCCGCTGATGTGTGTAACATGAAGAAAAGCTCAGACTTGGGAGAAGTCGCTTAGCACCTCCCTGCTGGTGTGCATGTATATATCTGGTGGTTTATATGTGGGTCAATGCAGTAGTTAACAAAACAAACCTGTTTGGCTCCACAGTCCTTGCAGGGTTGTGTGTTTTGAGCAGGCATAAGCACCACAGCTGAGGGGCTTTTGGTGTATTTGGGATAGGCCTTGCTCGTGCAGTTGCAGGTCTGCTGGGACGATGTTGTAGCTGTGATTTTTACTCTCTCACACCCTTTGAAGGAGCAGTAGCTGTGGCCATCACGACCATGCCGTGCCCGAAGGTAGATCCACAGCAAGCTGATGCGAAGGAAGAAAAAAAAGAAGGCAGAGTAAGTGCTGTGTATTTATTTACATGATAATTTGAGGGAATCAAATTTGAGTGGTTGATGAGTTATCTCACCCAACATTTTGGTCAAAGAAGTATTTCCTCTCCAACGGTTTCGACTCCAGCTCGATGAGTGAAAACACGGGCCCGTAGTCTGTGATGTCATCGAAAGTGTTGCTCTGCCTGTCGTTGATGTCGGCCATGATCTGAAAGGTGGTGTCTGGGGGGTAGCACAGTCCAAACAGCACCCAGTCATCTCTGAGGGAATGATAGCATTGAAGAAACCGTCAGCTCTTAGCCACCCAGATTGGATGCACACTGTAATTATTAAGTATTCAGACACCCACCATCACTACAGGATGTACCGTAATTTCAGGTGTACAAGACGCCCCAGTGTTTAAGCCGCACCCACTACTGTACAGTTAGAGAGAAAAACAGATTTGTACATGTGTCCACCAGAGGGAGCTCCAGATGGAGCCAATCATTCCTCCCTGGACACTGCAGCTGAATGAATCATTGCAGGCAGCCATGGCCAATGAACTGCTTTGCTGGGAAGCAATGCATGATGGGAAGAAGTTATAAATGTTTTTTTTATTCTAAACACATATTGGTACTTGAATATTTCTTGCCTACCTTTGAGTGTTAAGTTGATGTGTGATAGCGTTCTTTCTAAGATGACACCGTGAGTCAGACTGAGTAATGACCACCTGAGATTTCCGATGGGTTGACAATCTCATCATGAGTTCCCTTATAGCTCGTGATTGGCTCCTGCCAAAGAACGTGCTATCAGTTCCTCACTGACTCGCCAGCTGCACAGTATTTAAATGATTAGTAGTACTTCTCAAGTAAAGGAGATGTCACAAGACTAGAACATGGCCATAAATTAGCCAGACCACTGTATAAGCCGCAGGTTTCAAAAGTTAAATAAAAAAGTAGCATCTTATACACCGGAAATTATGGTACATAATGGAAGCAAATAATGCAATCTAGTTCATCCCAAAGATGTTTGATGGGGTTGAGGTCAGGGCTCTTAAAGTCTTCTGCACCAAACTCATTCAAGCATGCTTTTATGGACCTTTCTTTATAATATAAAAGAAGTAAGATACAACTCAGGCAGAGACATAATTAATTAACTGAATGGACAGAATGTGTTTAGTTCACATAGTGTACAATAAAATCATGAATACAATGCACTAGAGGCCTGTATATATTACCTTATCTATATAAGACACAATTAATCTAAATAGATATTACTATTTTCAAGGAGTGAAGATGCACTTGCTTGTTTTTATATTCCACAAAACAGTTTCTGGTCTCACTTGTCAAAGTTGATGAGGGAGAGGACAACCTCTCTTGGTGCAGTTCCGCTCCAGTGCAGAGTGTAGCTCTTGCTCATCATCAAGATAGGCTGATACTGCTGCGAAGGCGCCCCCTGGCTGTTAATGCCCCTCAGAACCAGAGGAGCTGTGGGGTACTCGTCTCTATTGATGGACAGAGTGAGGCTGGGAGCACCTTGGGTTTGGATGTACACCTGAAGAAGAGTGAGGAAGCCTGTATACATCTGAAAATGTTTACATTGGACGTTTCTCCTGCTGTACCTGAGAATAGCGGCCACTACAAATCACTCCATTCCACTGTGTCATGTTGACACAATGAGGATGTTGGATCATGTAATTGTCTACCCTGCCAACAAAGGTGTTCTTGTAGCCTGTCACTGAGCCGTCCACATCATGAAAGATTGAGTTCTTGTCCCCATCCAGGTCATTCTCTTCAAACCACTGCCCAAGACGACCAAAGAATGCTCGGAGACCCACCTGAGGACGGTTCAAGCAAAGTGTATCACTCACGGAGTTTCAGCAGGCTTTCTTAAACTAGTATTGTGCCACTTGAATAAGTAGCGATGGGTTCAGGGTTGTGGGATTTTTTTTAATGGCTCAATACTTCTAGTGAGTACATAAATGTAATACTAGATGATCTTACCGTGGAGTGGAAGTCAAGATGGGACATGTTGTTTCGTGGAGTGAGCTGCCAGGTGTTCTTCAGGCTAAAACCCACAGCGCTAATGTAACGTTCTGGTGTGGGGATGAAAGCACGGAAAGTGCTCTGTGTGAGGCGCACTGGGCCATCGTAGATCTGGAAGCCTCGAATTGGAAACGTCCTAAAGTGGAGAAGGGAGGGGGAAAAACATTCAATTATTTTTAATTAATCTAATGATTCAATGATTATACTAATGTATATTTTTTAAATACAATTTTCAGAATTGTGTTCATTTTTTTACGAATAGTCTTTCTATTGAGAGCTGAAATGGGTGGGGGGGGGGACAATTTTTTTAAAAACTAAATACAAACATAAGCCTTAAATTCAAGTTAATTTTTCACTTATAATTTTATTTCAGGCAGTATTTCAAATTATTTTTATTGCTTCCTGATCTGTATGCAATTACATTTTGCACTTAAAAACACTGTGACTAACACTCGTGAATAGTATTTAATTTAAATGATAATAATTTTCCCATTTTGCAAATTCTTATTCACATATTGATGCCTGCGATTGGCTGGCGACCAGTCCAGGGTGTACCCCACCTGTCGCCCGAAGTCAGCTGGGATAGGCCCCAGCATTACCCCACGACCCTAATGAGGAGATGCGGCAAAGAAAATGAATGGATATTCAGATGCACAAACTGGCATAATCACGATCGTATGGACATTTAGTAGTAGTAGTAGTAGTAGTAGCTGTTGTAAGTGTAGTAAGAGATCAATGGGAATAATAGTGCCATGGTAATTTATTCATCACTGATGGCGTTATATAGTAATTTGGTTTATATTTAAAGTTCTCTCTTCTTCCCTCTGTGGTTTCCTTATTACCACAGAGACATCAACTTTATAAGACATTCTGAACTGGAAAAAAAAAAACATTTGCGATGAAGTCATCAAAATTCAGCCCTGAGTCATGTCTTTTTAAGAAACCGGGAGCATGTTACTGACAGTTTATTAACAGAAGTAGCTCATTACTCTGGCAGTAAACCAACCCAGAACTTCCTTTCAGAACACCACACAGTACACAAACAGCTGTGGCAGCCTCATATATGTCATGGGCGTCTTACCACCGTTTTTAAATTGTTGACTTCCATTCGAAGAGTTATTTTTCTATTCCTCGCATTGTTGCCTGAGTTTCCAATCAGTATGGTTTCCAATCTCACCTGTTTCTAGGGAGGGTCCTCATCAACCCATCTGTCCCTCCCAAGCCCCAGTATTTATTCTGTCCTCCGTTGGTCCCCCGGTTTCGACTTTCGCCCACAAAGAGAGACTGTGTCACCTCCTGACTGGAGCCTTCATCCTTTGGGTAGCTGCCATCACTGCAACAAGAGTGAGGTGAGGAACGTAAATTCCAAAAACACAAAGCAAGGAATAACCTCAGATGTGACAAATATTTTGCTTACAAATCGACCTAAAATGTTGTCCTTGTGTTTACCAGCTATTAGATGTACCTAATATTTAGGG